>NC_079192.1:97349672-97649672 GCF_029499605.1 Hyla sarda | reverse complement strand
CAATCTTGGTTCTCTGGCAAATCCGAAACGTCCTGCACGATGTTGGGCTGTAAGTACAACCCCCACCTGTGGACATAGGGCCCTCATACCACCCTCATGGAATCTGTTGCTGACCGTTTGAGTGGACACATACACATTTGTATCCTGCTGGAGGTCATTTTGCAGGGCTCTGGCAGTGCTCCTCCTGCTCCTCCTTGCAAAAAGATGGAGGCGGTCCTGCTGCTGGGTTGTTGCCCTCCTACGGCCTCCTCCATGTCTCCTGATGTACTGGCCTTTCTCCTGGTATCACCACCATGCTGTGGACACAATGCTGACAGACACAGCAAACCTTCTTGCCACAGCTCACATTGATGTGCCATCCTGGATGAGCTGCATTACCTGAGCCACTTGTGTGAGTTACAGACTCCGTCTCATGCTACCACTAGAGTGAAAGCACCTCCAGCATTCAAAAGTGACCAAAAGTTCAGCCAGGAAGCATAGGAACTGAGAAGTGGTCTGTGGTCACCACCTGCAGAACCACTCCTTTATTGGGGGGGGGGGGGGTTGCTAATTGCCTATAATTTCCACCTGTTGTCTGTTCCATTTGCACAACAGCATGTGATATTAATTGTTAATCAGTGCTGCTTCCGGAGTGGACAGTGTGATTTCACAGAAGTGTGATTGACTTGGAGTTACATTGTGTTGTTTAAGTGTTCCCTTTATTTTTTTGAGCAGTGTATATATACAGATATTACATGGAGATTTATGCAGATAAAAGTATCAGCAAAATACAGTAACAGGTATGTGGATAGGATTAAAAAAAATTACCAGGCTTAAAGCGTACTTGTCATTTCGAAAGATGTGTGCAAACCTGCCTGGTTTGTTACATTAACTCTTCGGAGTATTGGCACGGTGATTTTAGTACCTTCTTTGCTGTTATTGAGCCTGAGAGTCTCCTGTTGCCAGTAGTACACACAAGACTTCCTCCCTTAGCTGCCTGTTCAATTATCGTACATAACAGGACCCACTCCTCTCTGCTATGCCATGACATAGTGCTGGTGAAAAAGCATTGGATAAGCTGGCACTGTGATGGGCTGATGATTCACACAGTACAAAAGGATTACTGATGCACTTGATTTGGAAGGGGCTGTGTGAGCATTAATAAAAGAAAGAGTAGCACAGCATAGAAAGGGTTTGCTGAAGACAAGCCTACAGACTAAAGGGAGGGCATAATACACTGCTCAAAATAAATAAATAAAGGGAACACTTAAACAACACAATGTAACCCCAAGTCAATCACACTTCTGTGAAATCACACTGTCCACTCAGGAAGAAACACTTAAACAACACAATGTAACTCCAAGTCAATGACACTTCTGTGAAATCACACTGTCCACTCAGGAAGAAACACTGATTGACAATCAATTTCACATGCTGTTGTGCAAATGGAACAGACAACAGGTGGAAATTATAGGCAATTAGCAAGACACCCCAATAAAGGTGTTGTTTAGCAGGTGGTGACCACAGACCACCTCTCAGTTCATATGCCTCCTGGCTGATGTTTTGGTCACTTTTGAATGCTGGCAGTGCTTTAACCCTAGTGGTAGCATGAGACAGAGTTTACAACCCACACAAGTGGCTCAGGTAGTGCGGCTCATCCAGGATGGCACATCAATGCGAGCTGTGGCAAGAAGGTTTGCTGTGTCTGTCAGCGTAGTGTCCAAAGCATGGAGGCGCTACCAGGAGACAGGCCAGTACATCAGGAGACATGGAGGAGGCCGTAGGAGGGCAACAACCCAGCAGCAGGACCGCTACCTCTGCCTTTGTGCAAGGAGGAGCAGGAGGAGCACTGCCAGAGCCCTGCAAAATGATCTCCAGCAGGCCACAAATGTGCATGTGTCCACTCAAACGGTCAGAAACAGATCCATGAGGGTGGTATGAGGGCCCGACTTCGACAGGTGGGGGTTGTGCTTACAACCCATAACTGTGCGGGACGTTTGGCATTTGTCAGAGAACACCAAGATTGGCAAATTTGCTACTGGCGCCCTGTGCTCTTCACAGGTGAAAGCAGGTTCACACTGAGCACATGTGACAGACGTGACAGAGCCTGGAGATGCCGTGGAGAATGTTCTGCTGCCTGCAACATCCTCCAGCATTACCGGATTTACGGTGGGTCAGTAATGGTGTTGGGTGGCATTTCTTTAGGGGGAGGTGCAGCCCTCCATGTGCTTGCCAGAGGTAGCCTGACTGCCATTAGGTACCGAGATGAGATCCTCAGACGCCTTGTGAGACCATATGCTGGTGCAGTTGGCCCTGGGTTCCTCCTAATGCAAGACAATGCTAGACCTCATGTGGAAGGAGTGTGTCAGCAGTTCCTGCAAGAGGAAGGCATTGATGCTATGGACTGGTCTGCCCGTGAATCTGATTGAGCAAATCTGGGACAGCATGTCTCGCTCCATCCACCAACATTACGTTGCACCACAGACTGTCCAGGAGTTGGCGGATGCTTTAGTCTAGGTCTGGGAGGACATCCTTAAAGGGTAGCTCCCACCATCCTATTTTTCTTTTTTTTGCTTTTTTTGCTAGCCTGTTCTCCCCCCCCCCCCGCTACAGCACTAGCCCATTCCCTCCTCCCCCCCCCCCCCCCCCCCCCGCCCCGCATACCCCGTTCCCTCATTACACTTGCAGTTACTGCAGAGTCCGGCAGCGGGCGTGCAGGGACAGCGGCGGCGACGAGGCGGCGGCGATGTGCGGGAGGAGTGGCCTCCCAGCCAGTGGCCGGGGAGCCAATGCGCTCGCTCCCGCCTGTCTGATTGACAGGCAGGGAGCGAGTGCAGCCTAACTGAAAAAGGACTGATTGCCACTCCAAAATCAGTCCTTTTTCAGTAGCCTGTTTTTAAATGTAAATTAAACCTTTTTAATGAAAAAAAAAAATAATAAAAGTATATTAGAGATATGTTGTAGTACATAAGTACTACAACATATCAAAAAATAAAGTTGGTGACAGTGCCCATTTAAGGAGACCATCCACCACCTCATCAGGAGCATGCCCTTGCATTGTAGGGAGGTCATACGGGCACGTGGAGGTCACACACACTACTGAGCCTCATTTTTACTTGTTTTAAGGACATTACATCAAAGTTGGATCAGCCTGTAGTATGGTTTTCGACTTTGATTTTGAGTGTGACGCCATATCCAGACCTCCATGTAGGGCTGGGTGGTATGACCAAATATGTGTATGACGGTATTTTTTTTAACTTATGGCGGTTCCACGGTATATATCGGTATTTTCACACACACACACACACACACACACCCCTCCCGCCCCAATCATGTGATCCGCGCGCGGTGCTTGGCTTCCCCCCCAAAATCATGTTACCCGCCAGCTCTGTTCTGCTCCCCCCAATTAATGATCAGCCCAGCGGGGTACTACTCACATATGTCACCTTCAAGCACGTCCCTCCTCCTCTCTGTTGCGGCCGCCGGCGATGGAACTCACTGTACGCCAGTGGTCTCCAACCTGCGGACCTCCAGTTGTTGCAAAACTACAACTCCCAGCATGCCCGGACAGCCAATGGCTGTCCGGGCATGCTGGGAGTTGTAGTTTTGCAACAGCTGGAGGTCCGCAGGTTGGAGACCACTGCTGTACGCTGTATACCTATGCCCGGGTTGCAAAAGATACAGAAAATAAACTTTAACTTACCTACGTCGGCCTCACACTGATCCTTGGGACTGGAACGTCGGACAGCCGTCAGCCTATCACCGGCCGCAGCGATGTCCCACCCTGGCCAGTGATAGGCTGAGTCCACTGTCATGTAAGAAGCCGGCCAGAGCTCCTTACATGACAGTGGGCTCAGCCTATCACTGGCTGGGGCGGGACATTGCTTCGGCCGGTGATAGGCTGACGGCTGTCCGACGTTCCCCAGCGTGTGGCCGATGTAGGTGAGTTACAGTTTATTTTCTTTATCTTTTGCAGCCCGGGCATAGGTATACAGCGTACAGCAGTGGTCTCAAACCTGCGGACCTCCAGCTGTTGAAAAACTACAACTCCCAGCATGCCCGGACAGCCGTTGGCTGTCCAGGCATGCTGGGAGTTGTAGTTTTGCAACATCTGGAGGTCTGCAGGTTGGAGACCACTGGCGTACAGTATAGAGTTCCAGTGCTTGGCGGCCCCCAACAAAGAGGAGGAGGGACGTGCTTGCGGGTGACATATGTGATTAGTATCCTGCTGGGCTGATCATTAATTGGGGGGGCAGAACAGTGCTGGCGAGTAACATAGGATTAGTTCCACGACAGCGGGGACAGCGCTGCGCTAGGCTGATAATACATTCCCGAGGGGGAGGGGCCCAACCTGTATTGTGGTATGGGGAAAAATTCAAATCGTGCAGCCCAAAAAATTTGGTATTCGGTATGAACCGGTATACCGCCCAGCCCTACTTCCATGGGTTGATAAATTTGATTTCCATTGATAATTTTTGTGTGATTTTGTTGTCAGCACATTCAATTATGTAAAGCTGAAAGTATTTCATACAATTAGTTCATTCATTCAGATCTAGAATGTGTTATCTTAGTGTTTCCTTTATTTATTTATTTTTTTAGCAGTGTATATTGTTTGCTGAAATATTTGGTATAACTTAACATAATTCTGGAAAATAAAATTCCTGCTATTTTTAATGCTTGGGAGTCATACAGAGATATCAAACACTTTGTAGGACCGCCCACTGGACTCCCAAGCATAAGAATTGATCCATTACATGTTATACAAAATCTTTTTACAGCATACTCTACTTCCTACTCTCTAAACAATCTGCTTAGCTTTTCCTGTTTTATAACATGATGCTGGCAGATGAAAATGCATGTTCAATGTAACTGGTTCCTTTTACATCCATAAATAGCAAATTTTCTCTAAATAACGAGTATAAATGCTTATGTTTCACAATATGATGTTGCAGTACTGGGTGGTAATGAAGGATATCTGGCAATACCATTGGTAAAGAATTAGTATTACTGTTCTAGGTATTGAGTGACATGACCTTCAGTGGCACTCTCTATGAAAGTGTATGCCTTGAAATATGATGAATTACTATTGCAGAAATGATAATGTTTCTTTGGGAAAATGCTGATTCTTTGCTGGTCAGAAAGTGTACTTTTTTTTTAGAAATGTCTTTATGGGAAAAGTCAGCATCCTTCTGCCAATGTAGGGGACATCTCTTGACCCGCACCATTATGATGGCACAAGGGAGCAAGGGCTTCACACACATCTGAATAATGACAGATAAGAATCCTCTACATCTGGTAGGAAGCGTTATTTATACCACCTGCCTCCTGAATAAATTCCGAAAGTTCTGTGGGAGCCACCAGAGAGATCGTTAGCCTAAAAGGGAAGATGAAACGCAGCGTCTGCGTTCTGAAGACCAGGCTTTTAACATTTAAAAGGTTCATCCGCAAAGAGATGGAAAGGAATTTAAATCCGTGTCACAGAGGCTCAGCCATTTTTAGAACTCAAAAGACACGTTAGACAGAGAGGATGGCAGGTGACAGTCAACGTGATGGCGACAGAATGTCCACTCCACGCTCACCACCGCTAATAAGGCAGCAATTATCTGCAAGGGCTTGTGACAAGAAAACCCACTGTGTGCCATTCGGCGCAACGTATATGGGAACACTGCTGACTACGAAAATGCAAACTCAGAACTATAAGTACTTCTGAAGAGACTGATGTATTAGATCCAGGTGAACTTATCTGAAGATGAAATAACCAAGTACAAAATAAATATTAAAATATAATAATGATATGTATACTAGGAAACCATTCACCAAACTGGAGCAATTACATTCACTAAATGGCCTCACAACAGGCTCGAATTGACTCTAAAATTTACACTTTCACACAACGAAGAAGAAAGGATATCTAGCTCGGTGTGTGATGCAATGGTAGCTTTTATTTAATTCCAATAAAATCACAACAGGACACTCAGCAACAGCTAGGCTCAATGTGTTTCTGACATCACAAGATGGGTACCCATGATTAAGGGCCTCTTGTGATGTCAGAAACCGGTTCAAGACACTCAGGGAATTTATTATGGTTAGTGCAGGTGAGCGCATAAAATAATGATGACTTTTTGATCCATTATGCAAGACACTGAAATCCAGACCTGACTTTGGAGTTAATCACTTGTTCATGGGGTCTATTTCTTGATTCACAACCAAAGCCTGACTAGCTTTAAACCTTATTGATATGTGTTCAGTGCTAATAACAAGAATGAAATTACTAAAATTGAATGTCCACAAGTTTTATGTAGATGAAGGGTGGGCCTTCGCAATTCTTTCCCTGTTGGGCACGAGAAACCCCAGTTTGTAATTTTCTTCCAAAATAAACTAATAATTGTTCAGTGTCCAGTCTGGAAGTGCAAATATTTGCATAAACATTTGCATAAAAAAAACTAATATTCATCATTACGAATATATATCACTATATTCTAAATATTCGTGAAATCGCGAAGCGCCGATATTCGCTGTAAAAATTAGCATTTCGAATATTCGCGCTCAACACTATTGTAAATCACTTGATTTACCCAAAATAACTCCTTACTGCAGAAAAAGCTCTAAAGTATTGACCACTAGGGAAGGGGAAGATTTATCAGATTGCTTCTTTTATTTTTCACAGGCTTTTATAAAAGTTGAAGAAGCAATCTGCTATACACCACTGCTCCATTTTTTCTCTGCACAGGTTTTGACAAATCTCCCCCAAGGTGCCTCACTTCTCTGCAGATTGCTGTCCTCTGACTGCTGTTAGGGGAATTCCATCTATAGCGACCAAGATAAACATAGGGAGTGG
Organism: Hyla sarda; assembly: GCF_029499605.1. Lineage (NCBI taxonomy): Eukaryota > Metazoa > Chordata > Amphibia > Anura > Hylidae > Hyla > Hyla sarda. The sequence goes on along the minus strand of NC_079192.1, from coordinate 97,642,855 downwards.
GGGCTGGGGCTGGGGCTTAGTTATGCAAGAGATAGAGCCTGGACTGTGAGCCTGTCTGCATCCTCCAGATGGTTCATGTTGTGTCTGAAATGTTATATCAAGGTTTCCTACCTTGATAAAATTCTGGGTAGCTATTGCTTGTGTAATATGTCATCATCAGCAGTTTACTGCTTAGACCAGGGATGCTTTTGTGATGTAATCCGCTTTCTTGTTGGGATTCTGTGTGGTTTGCTTCCTTTTTGCTCACGTAGCACATTGCAAAGCCAGTGCATGAACAAACCCCTTCAGCCCCCTTCCCCCCACACACATGTAATTTATAAGAATGTACTATAAAACATCCCCCAGCATAATGCCAGCTTGTTTAGTCCAGAACACTTTCTCCAGCACCATAGCACTCATAGCATATGTAACGGCAGTGGTGAAGTGGATCCGATGAACCTATGTGGATGATGGTCGGTCTGTACCAGGGAGCGGAGTCTAAGGTGCCGCTGGGTTTCATCAGAGCACACCACAAAGAGGGATGGACTTGAGGCAGCAGGCGGCACCCAGGTCGCTACCCCTGATACAACTGATCCACACAGGCTGCCGAGGTGAAGCATGGCACAGGAAGGATAAGGCAAGAGGTCTAGGCAGGGAGCACAGGAGCATAGTCAGGAACTTGGCTGGGAGGTCAGAGAGCAGGCGGCACAGGAGCAAGGTCAGGTCACAGAGCAAGTGGTCAGGTACACAGTAAGGCAATACACAACAGGAATGCTTTCTCTTAGGCTAGTGAGCACAAAGATATGGCAAGGGGAAACAGGAAGTGCTGACACTTATAGTGTCAGTGAGCAGCAGTAACCAATTAATGGCATACTGGCCCCTTAAATCACAGAGAGCTGGCGCGAACGCCCTAGAGGGCGGGTACACATGCCGGCGACCTGGGACAACGGAGGAGGCAAGAGGTGAGTAACATCCCGTCGTTTGCATGCGGGCGCATCCCGCAATGTGAACCGTGGCACAGCCGGCAGAGAAGAACGGGACAGGAGAGAGCACGCTGACCGGCCGGAGCGCTAGTTGTAACAGTACCCCACCTTTGGTCTCCTCCTCTTTTTAGGTTACAGAAAATTCCTTTGAAGTGCTTCAGTAAATCATTTGTATGGATCCAGCTTGTGACCCTGGACCCAGTCCCTCTAGTGACTGTGAGCACCCAGGTAAAAGCATTGCTCCTTTAGTGAATGTCCTGTGGGTATATATTTTTAAGAATGAAAAATAGCTGTGGACCATAGAGGAGGCACTCGGGACTTAATAACAGAAGTGAAAGCACTAAAATCCCCTTGACATCAAATTTTTTTTTTCTTTAAAATTTTGTCTGCTATAAAGTACTAAAAGAGACCTCATGGAAAATTGTTAGAATATTACCACATTATTCCTTATACACTGGGTATCTGAGCATCAGTGGACTTTTTGGTAAACCTATTAATTCAAAGGAATCTGGCCTAGTGTCCTATTATCTAAGAAGACATATTACCAGGGAGCAAATATCAAAAAAGCAAGGACCTTATGCTCATATTATATTGAACCTGAATTGTAACACGTTCATCAATTATACAAATTCACGTCATATCATTTATTGCATGAGACTGGGCAGCTCTGTAAGTCAGGCTGGCTGTGATGTCACATATGAGCACTTATATAGGATGAGGACATGCATATTTATAAAAGCAGAGGCTCCTTAGGAGCAGAGGATATTACTTACAGAATGCAGAATGTAGGTAATGATAGGTGATTACACAGTTCCATGTAAGCTGCATTTATTGTGGTCTGGATAAACAGTAAAAATTAGCTCTGAGCCTTGAAATTTATGTAGACTGAAAAATGTTTTTGATGATGCCCGAACCATGGAAAGATTTTCAAGCAAAAATAAATTCACCACTTTTCAGAGCCAAGGAAAGACATAGCCAATTTAGTCTAAAAGTATTATTTGCTGCAGAGCAGTAAGGTCAACAGACAAAAAGGTATCTCCATCTTATATGAAAAAGTAGCTACCAATTGGAATTTTCACACAATGTTCACACGGCAAACGTTTCCACTGCGAAAATTCTGATTCTAGTGTCGGACGAAAGAATGAACCATGCCATGGACATTTCCAACCATGTTCCAGCTGGCGCTCGCTATTTACGGAATGTACACTCATATTTTCTGCTGTGTAAGGGACATTTGGAACATACACATTACAATGTTTGTTGGTCCTGGCAACATACTGTGCTATAAATCTAATGTGAACAGGCAGCAAAGAGGGTGACATTGTCTGTATTACCTACACACCTAGGTAAATAGAAGGGAGGGAGCTCCAGAGCAGACATGGAATTGAGCCCCCATTAGTGTTGGGTGTTAATCATTGGCTATGTACATGTGTAATTTTACCAGCCATTGCAGTTGTCAACCCCTCCACAGGATGAAGTGGGGTGTGGTTGTCCAAACTTGACAAAGTGCATGGCCAGTTTTGGATATAATCATATGACTATCACTACCTACTGATACCTATTATGTAATATTTAATTTTATACAGTGTAGACTTTTCTCTGCTTTATTAGAAAACAACTATGTCAAGGCTGTGACCTCTGCTTAGTTTACTATGATCTACATTGCAGCTCTGTTTATTCAGTTTGTTGGGGGCAAGCCGTGTATAACTGGCTTGCCCCCTAACTGTAGAGCTTAAGTTTAGTCACAGGTCCCTTTAAAGTGTACCTGTCATAGTGCAAAAAAATAAAAAAAAGTGATATGTTACTCAGGACCCAATCCTGATCATGTGCATATAATTTGTATGTGTCTCTGACCTATATATCCAGAGATATAAGAATTTATCTGCTGGTGAGTTACTTTTTCATTGTGCAGGCTGGAGGGGGCGTGTCAGTCTGTCTCCCTCACAGGAGCAAGCCTGGGCAGTCAGCCAATCAGTACTCTCTACTCTGTAACCCTTTCCTCTCTGGTTTTATGCTGTCATGTGTCAGAGGAAGATACTTGGAGCTTGCCTGCAGTAATCAGAAGACATTATGGTGAATTCATAACAGGATAAAATGTATAAATAAAAGAATAGATCTTTATAAAATTAGTGCAAGGATTTTTTAGATAAAAGTACAGCATTTTTATGAATACATGTTCTATCTGTTTTATCTTCTCCTAGTAAAGCTGGATGCTAATCAGCATAGCTGTCACTATGTGTGTCATTCATCTTTCACAGACTCCTGAATGTCTGATCAACTTCTTTGTCATTCAGGAGTCCGAGAAAGCTTTGACTATTTCAGCATGCTGGGAGTTGTAGTTTAGTAACAACTAAAGCTGCAATGTTTGTAAATAACTGTGTTAGAGCAGTGTTGCCTCCAGCTGTTTTAAAACTACAGCTCCCAGCATGTCCAGACATCCTTTATCTGTAGTTTTGCATACACTCAATAGAAATCTCCTATACTGGATACCGGTATGCTTTACGGCCGGTATCCAGTATGCTGTAAAATCTAGACTAGTCTGTGTGGCTAAAAGAGAGGCGACCCCTAGGGGTGGCTATTTTGAGCTTGAATTTCAGGTGAAAATAAAAAATTTTTTTTAACAGGTGTAGATTGTGAAATGTCATATTATAATGAGTCCTGCAATATATTAAAAGTTTTTAACAATGACAGTGCCTCTTTAAGTATTGGTTTTTCCTCCTTTACCCCTCCCTTCTTGTTCCCTCTTCTCCTAATCCGCCCAGCTACTGCGGCAGGCTAGGTGAACTGGAGTTCACCCTATCAGAAGGGCTTTAATGTTCCCATGCTTTTGTTTACCCCTCCCACCGGTTTATAAGGCAGGGCAACCCCCCCCCCCCCCCTCACTCACTCTGCCCCTTCGACCCGGAGTTCTTTGTCCCACCCTCCCTCCCCTTGTTTTATGTTTGTGTGTTTTCAAGTCACAGCTGGCGGTAAGAAGAGAGAAGAGTTTTCATTCTGGGGTAGAACGGTACACTGGAGGGGATGGCAGACCTCTCAGTTTGAACAGAAGAAAATTGTGCCTTGTTTTATACAGTTATGTAAAAAAGTTACCGTATTTTTCGCCGTATAAAACGCACTTTTTCTTCCCCAAAACTGGGGAGGGGAAAAGTTGGTGCGTCTTATAAGGCGAATACACACCTATCGCGGCGGTCCCTGCGGCCATCATCGGCCGGGACCCGCGGCTAATACAGGACATCACTGATCGCGGTGATGCCCTGTATTAACCCTTCAGACACGGCGATCAAAGCTGACCACCGCGTCTGAAGCGAAAATAAAACTAACCCGGCTGTTCAGTCGGGCTGTTCGGGACTGCCACGGTGAAATCGCGGCGTCCCGAACAGCTTAAGGGACACCGGGAGGGACCTTACCTGCCTCCTCGGTGTCTGCTCCGTGCCGGGATCCCCTGCTCTCCTTCGTCGTCATCACGTCGTCGCGCACGCCGTCCCGTCATCCAATAGGAGTGCTGTGCGTAGCAACGTCATGGCGGCGACGGAGAGTGAGGATACCGGGCAGCAGAGACGTTCCGGAGTGACGGGGACACCCCGGGGACGCGGCGACAGTGATGGAGGGCGACATCCAGAGCAGCGGTGGCGAGCGGTGACGGGTCCGGAGCGGCGGGGACACGTGAGTATTACTTCCTATACCAGTAGTCTTCAATCTGCGGACCTCCAGATGTTGCAAAACTACAACTCCCAGCATGCCCGGACAGCCAATGGCTGTCCGGGCATGCTGGGAGTTGTAGTTTTGCAACATCTGAAGGTCTGCAGGTTGAAGATCACTGTCCTATACTTTACAATGTATTTGGTTCAGAATCTCTATTTTCTAGATTTTTATCCTATAAAATACGGTGCGTCTTATATGACGAAAAATACGGTATTTATATATTTATAATAAAGCTGTGGCCTACCATCACCCACAAATAAAAAGTTAATATTTGTTTGTCTTTATTTATTATTTAAGTGGGGAAAGGAAATCAACGGTTTAGGGTACAGGTTAATTGGGGTCTCTGCAGTCTGCTGTGTACAAGCTCAAACTCTCCTCAAATGTAATAGATTGGGAATAATAAACATCAGTAAAAAGTCCCTGAAATTTTTTTTAGTTGGGAATTATTTACGTGCCAATTTTTGTTTACCTATGGTCCAAGTTGTGTCTGAAAAGAAGGAACAATCCCAACTATTCATATCGACATAAAGCCTCCATGCAGGTCCTTCTGTTTATAGGTTTGAGCATTTACCACATCTGATCATTCCGGATGTCAGGGAGAAACTTCTATCATTACTAGCTGTTTGGAGATGTCATTTAAAATGCTAATTCCAGATGGTGTCTGATATATTATAGTCAGATTTCTATTAAAGCTATAAAAGACAAATTTTAGGAAGACAGCTCCCTTTTGTGACAGGAACGTTGGCTTTTTATGAGCAGTTTGATGACAGCACTTAGTACTGCTATTTATATATATATAATAGGAAATCCAAATCAGAGAGGGGATTGGGGTAGATTCAGAGACAAAGAATGAATATAAAAACTTACAATGGCCAGGAAATGGAAATGGGGGATGAAAAGAAAATGAGAGATTTTAAATGGAGTTCATTAAATTTATGACATGTAGACCATCTGCTGTCTGATCGTATATGGACATGAGTCTTGGGAGAAACATATAATGCCTTTCATTCAAAACAAGGATAGTAGACTGTTCACATTGGCACTTTCCGGTTTCCCATCAGATCCGTTATAGCCATCAAGGCTGTGTTATAAATAGAAGCCCTGATGTCTGTTAGGAAAAGTTTTTCTATACAAATCTGATGTGAAAATGCAGTACAAGGTATCCGTTTCGCCTTTTTCACATTTTATTGTTGTCACGTACCGGCAGGACTGGTAGTGGATCCTCTGTGTCAGTGAGGCGATGACGCGGGTTGTACCAGAGGACCGGTTCTAAGTGGTTACTGGTTTTCACCAAAGCCCGCCGCAAGGCGGGATGGACTTGCTGCGGCGGTAACCACCAGGTCGTATCCTCCAGTAGCAACTCGACCTCTCTGGTGGCTGATATGGCGTGGTAAACAGGGAGCAGGCAAGAGCGTAGTCGGACATAGCAGAGGTCAGGGCAGGCAGCAAGGGTTCACAGGCGAGTATACGGTAGCAATGGGTACGGCAACTGGCAAGGCAATAATCACTGTAGGGAACGCTTTCTCAGAGGCACAAGGCACAAAGATCCGGCAGGGGCAGGAAGGGGCAGGTGCCTTTTATTGGGAAATCACAATGGGAGGTGTGGAACCAGCGCACCAATTACCGGTGCGCTGGCCCTTTAAATTTACTGAAGCCGGCGCGCGCGCGCCCTAGAGAGCGGGGCCGCGCACCGGAACCCCGGAGCAAGGAGCGCCGCGCGGGGAGCAGGTGAGATGAACGGGGACCAGCCGCCACGCTAGCCGCGTCCCTGCCACAGTGAGACCCACACTCCCAGTCAGTGTGTTTGAGCGGGAGACGCCGGGACCCCAGCACGGAGGACACAGGCAGCGGACGCTCCGGTCCGGAGGTGGAGACCGGAGCGCTCGCTGTGACAATTGTATTACAGTAACTTTATTTTTAATACAATAAACTACCGAAATACTCTTAAAGGTGTTGTTTTATCAAAGACATTGGTGCCACTTCATCCCTGTTTCGAATAGCAAGAATCTTCCTGCTTTTCTGCCCTCTCCTGTTTATTACTCTGTTTTGATTGGTTAGCCTGTATTTAAATCCATGATTGTGCAGTTCTGTACAGATTGTAGTAAGTTCTGTTTGTTTGAAGTATTTTTTGTATCTCTTAGTACTTTACGTAGTCTAGTTCCTAGTACTCCAGTTCGTTTTTTAATCTGCTTTGAATAATCTTGGTTTTGGAAAGTTGCTATGGTTTTTCTGTTTATCTAAGAGTAGACAGCCATTGACTATAATAGTGATCCAGAGAATGTAAAGCAAAGCTGTCATAATAAGTAATAATAAGTGTCACTGCCACTTTCTTACTGCCGCGGAGATATGAAGGTAAGTAAGGGGAGTGAATTAAAACTTCACTTTTATTAATTCCTCTAAAAAGTGTATAGAATAAAGTGCTGATATAATGTAAGGGACTAATGTAAGCCCTCAAGACACAATAAAGAAAAAACTGTTAAATGAGATATATATAAAAAGTCTCAATTAACCAGGACAACCATCCCATAAATCCGCCGTGTTTCGTCCACAATCAGTGGGCTCATCAGGGACAGAATGGGGTAATATACAATGGTGTCAGCATAGAGACAGAAAATACATTTGTCAGATATTAGCATATAGCAGGGAAAGGGACGGAGGGTACAGAATCCGTCCCTATTCAGCACTACAAGTAATCGCCACAGTGGTCCATTAGTCCCCGGACACACTGCCCTGCAAGACAATGATGGCCTCCTCCGGGTCTAGTCAGCCGGTTTCGGCGATTCAACGTTCTCCTGTGCGAGCCGCAGTAGCGGGGAGCCGTGCTATCACGCCGGCTGCTCAGCGCACATCATGCCGCGGAGATATGCCACCAGCATATATTCTTAAGACAACTTCTTAACTTTTCAGAGGGAAAACAAATCTCTATCCATTCATTACTAATACTAAACCTGTGTGGAGGAAGAGTGGTGCAGTTGCCCATAGCAACAATCAGATCACTTATTTCATTTTTCACAGGCCTCTTTAAAAATGAAGGAAGCGAGCAGACTAGTTGCTATGGACAAGTGAACAGGTTTTGGATAAATCTTTCCCAATATAACTAAATGCATAATTATTCATTCTATGAGAAATTATCACAGGAAAGACCAGCTGCTTGTTGCAGTCTCGGTGTGCAGTTGTTTCATGAAAAATGATGGGGTTGGAGTTTGAAAACTTTTTTATGCTTTGTACTTTTGTACTGTATAATGGAAAATAGGAGCAAATGGCTGAAGCATTGTTTATAATATGGTGACAAAGCCGCCTGGTATTTTTAATATCCTTTCTTATTACCGGGGTACATGACATCTATTACAGTGACAATAATGATGTATCGTTCATAACATCTCTGTTAAAGGATATCATAGTGACAAAGTAATGTGTTTCATGCTTAACACTATGTTCAATCAATGCTTTCAGCTTTATTACTTACTGCATCTGGTGCTGACAACCAATGTACACATTATGTCTCATTTTTGCCTTAATTGGGTACTCCGGCCCTAATACATCTCTTCCCCTATCCAAAGCATAGGGGATAAGATGTCTGATCGTGGGGGTCCCGCCGCTTTGAACTCCAGCAATCTGTCATTCAGCACCCACCCACGACTGTCATGGGGGGAGGGGGTCCCATAGACTTGCAGTATAAACGCTGCACTCACCAGGATGATGGTTCAAAATGTGTCTTCTTTATTAAAGTAAAAACAGAACGGCATACACAAGCAAGGGAGCAAGTGAACAGGTGTGCAAGGGGAAAGGAGAAGCGACGGACCGCTGCACGCACGTAGCGCTTCGTCATGCTATCTAGCATATCGGTAACCATTAGATATTGTTACAGGTCCAGCAGATCTACTACCTCCAGTGTTCCTGTCTATTGAACCGTGATTTTTACAGTAAGATCCGGCCATGGATCCCGCTGGGATACTCCTGACTCAAGTTGCGGATCTTCCCGTTGTGGTGCATCAGTCGCAGCAGTTGGCCTGACAGGCGCAGCAACTCTTTCAGCTATCTGCTATGATGCAACAGCTATTGACCATTCAGCAACAACAGCAGCAGCACCCACAACCAGCGCCACTCTCTCCACCAGTCCCTGCAGTATCCTCAGGCTCCCAGCTACGTCTACCTTTACCTTCTACAGTTTCCTGCGCCTCTTGCCGAAGAGGCTATGCAAGTAGATCATTCTCGTCTTACGCAACAGGAGAGGTCACGACGACGCAGTGAGAATTTGTGCTTGTATTGTGCCAGCCCGGAACACTTCCTCAAAGACTGTTTAGTTTGTCCACAGTATCCGGGAAACGCTTGCACTTAGGACACGTGGGAGAGTGGTAGGTGTGAATACTACCTCTCCTCGCTTGACCATCCCTGTACAAGTGTACGCTTCTGTCAAGTTGTCTTTCAGCGCTACTGCATTTTTGGACTCTGGTTCCACAGGTGATTTCATTGATGCCTCTTTGGTCCATATATATCATCTTCCTGTCACTCGGCTTGCCAAGCCTTTGTTCATCTCTCCTGTTAATTGACAAAATCTGGACTGTAAAGTGCTTTTCCATACAGAGCCTCTCAATCATTTGCATAAATAAAAGATTGAGTCCTATGTGCTTCCTTACTGTACCTCTGAGCTTTTTCTTGGTCTACCTTGGCTTCAACGTCATTCTCCGCGACTTGATTGGAGAACTGGAGAAATTATTTGCTGGGGACAGCACTGTCAAAATCTTTGTCTCAGGCCAGTTCAGCTTAAAGTTGTTGCTCGTCCTTCTCCTTTACCTGGTCTACCTCTACCTACCAAGATTTTTCTGACGTTTTCTGCATGAAGCAGGCTGAGTCTTTACCTCCACATCATACCACACCTCCTCGTGGAAGAATTTACCCGTTATCGGTTCCTGAGACCCAAGTCATGGCGTAGTATATCCAGGAGGACCTCCAAAAGGATTTTATTCTTAAGTCCTCGTCTCCTGCCTGAGCAGGATTCTTCTTTGTGGGGAAGAAGGATGGTTCTCTCTGACCTTGTATTGACTACAGGGGACTTTACAAGAATACGGTCAAAAATCGTTTTCCACTTCCTCTTATCTCCGAACTTTTGTCTCCGAGAAGCTAAGGTCTTCCCCAAGTTGGACCTACGGGTGCATATAACCTTATTCGCATCCATGAGAGAGATGAATGGAAAACGGCCTTCAATACTCGTGATGGACATTTTGAGTATTTTGTGATGCCTTTTGGTCTCTGCAATGTTCCTGCCATTTTTCAGGAATTTATCAATGATATCTTCCGGGACCTTCTTTACACCTGTGTTGTCGTCTACCTAGATGACATCCTGATCTTCTCTACCAACTTAGAGGAGCATCATACTCATGTTCGTCAGGTTCTTCAACGCCTTCAGAAGAATCAGCTCTATGCCAAACTGGAGAAATGCCTTTTTGAGAAGTCTAGTCTCCCGTTTCTCAGCTACATTGTTTCTCACCAAGGCTTGCAGATGGCTCCAGATAAACTGTCTGCGGCATTTGATTGGCCTCATCCTTCTGGTCTACGGGCTATTCAACGCTTTCTGGGATTTGCAAACTATTGTTGTCTATTTATCCCACACTTCTCTTCCTTGGATGCTCCGATTGTGGCTCTTGTCGCTCCTGACGATATTCAGCAAGTTCTTCCTGGAAAATCCTTTGTGCCCGCCAGATTGAGACGCAAGGTACTGAAGTGCGGTCATTCTTCTTTGTTGGCAGGTCATCCTGGTGTACACAAGACTTTACTCCTAATTTTTCGGCACTACTAGTGGCCGCATCTAGAACGTAACGTTTCCGATTATGTCCGTCCCTCTGATACTTGTGCCAGTGACAAAACTCCTTGGCAGACACCAGCTGGACTTTTGCAGCCTTTGCCCATTCCGGAGACTCCCTGTCCCACATCGCTATGGATTTTATCACCGATCTGCCTCCTTCCCGTAATAACACGGTCATTTAGGTTGTGGTCGACCGGTTTTACAAAATGGCACATTTCATCCCTCTTCCTGGCCTCCCATCTGCTCCACAGCTGGAGAAGTATTTCTTGCTTCATATCTTACATCTGCATGGTCTTCCACAGCATATCGTTTCGGATCACAGAGTTCAGTTTGTTTCTAAATTCTGGCAAGCTCTTTGTACCCGTCTTGACATCAATCTGTGTTACGCCGAGCGCTCCGAGTCCCCGCTCCTCCCCGGAGCGCTCACAGCGTTCTCCTATTTGCAGCGCCCCGGTCAGACCTGCCGACCGGGTGCACTGCGATAATGTTCCCAGCCGGGATGCGATTCGCGATGCGGGACGTGCCCGCTTGCGATGCGCATCCCGACTCGCTTACCAGACCCGTTCCCCGTCTGTGCTTTCCCGGCGCGCGCGGCCCCACTCCTTAGGGCGCGCGCGCGCCGGGTCTTTGCGATTTAAAGGGCCGGTGCGCCACTGATTGGCGCATGAGGTTTTAATCAGTACCTTCACCTGTGCACTTTCATACTTATACCTCACTTCCCCTGCACTCCCTTGCCGGATCTTGTTGCCATTGTGCCAGTGAAAGCGTTTCCTTGTGTGTTCCTAGCCTGTGTTCCAGACCTCCTGCCGTTGCCCCTGACTACGATCCTTGCTGCCTGCCCTGACCTTTTGCTACGTCCGACCTTGCTCTTGTCTACTCCCTTGTACCGCGCTTATCTCAGCAGTCAGAGAGGTTGAGCCGTTGCCGGTGGATACGACCTGGTTGCTACCGCCGCTGCAAGACCATCTCGCTTTGCAGCGGGCTCTGGTGAATACCAGTAGCAATTTAGAACCGGTTCACCGACACGGTCCACGCCAATCCCTCTCTGGCACAGAGGATCCACCTCCAGCCAGCCAAATCGTGACAATCTGGACTTCTCCTCTGACTACCACCCTCAATCCAACGGTCAGGTGGAGAGGGTTAATCAAATTCTAGAGACTTATCTTCATCATTTTGTTTCAGCTCACCTGGATGATTGGGTTGACCTTCTCCCTTGGACAGAATTCTTGTCACGCACCAGGATGTAGGCTGTCACGAAGCTGGAAGTGGATCCTTCACCTGTGTGGCTGATGACTCAGACCGTATCGATGAGCTTAGTCTAAGGTGCCGCTGGTCTTCACCAGAGCCCACTGCAAGGCAGGATGGGCTTGCTGCGGCAGGCGACACCCAGGTCACTACCCCCAACACGGCAAGACCACACATGTAACTGCGCAAGGCGAGGTACCGAAGGATGAGGCTGTAGCGTAGTCAAAAGTAGCAGAAGGTCAAGGCAGGCGGCAAAGGTTCGTAGTCAAAAAACGTATCAGGAAGGTCTGGATACACGGGAATGGCAAACAGGCAATAGGAACGCTTTCTCTCAGGCAAATGGCACTGAAGATCCGGCAGAAAAGTGGTGGAGGTGCAGGGACTTTAAAGAATAGTGTCAGGGGTGAGTGATAATTATGGGCGCACTGGCCCTTTAAATTTTAGAGCTCCAGCGCGCGCGTGCCCAACAAGACGGGGACATGCACGCCGGAGCTGAAACACAATAGCAGAGGAGTCAGAGGAAGCAGGAAAGTGACGGGCCAGGGTTTGCATGCGGTCGCGCCCCGCGATGCGAATCCCGGCCTCACCAGGAGCAGGGACAATGCGCTCGCGGCCGACATGTGCAGCTGGAGCGCAAACTGTAACAATTCTCATATAATCATAAGGATTCTGAGTCTACGATGTATTCTCCCTTTTTTGTTGTTTATGGTCTTCATCTTTGTTTCACCTCTTCCACTTCCAGTTTCTTCTGGTGTGCCAGTTGTTGATGAGCTTGTCCGAGACTTCACTTCCATTTGGCAACAAACTCGTCAGTCTCTGTCTCATGCTTTCTCACGCATGAAAGCACAAGCTGATAGGAGTAGAAGATCTCCTCTGTCCTTCTCTCCTGGTGACAAGGTTTGGCTTTCCTCCAAATATATTCAGTTCAAGATACCCTGCTACAAGCTTGGTCCTCGCTATCTTGGTACCTTCCAAGTCTCGCAAAAAATGAATCCTGTCTCTTACAAACGCTGTCTGCCTGCTACTTACGTATTTCTAATTCATTTCATGTTTCTCCCCTCAAGCACCTTGTCATAAAGCTGTTTTCACAAAAGAATCTTGTCCCCACACCAGTCTCCGGCTCTTCTGATGTATTTGGGGTCAAAGAGGTTCTTGCCACTAAGACCGTGAGGGGTAAACAATTCTTCTTGGTTGACGCCCGCATGCGAATTTCAGCCTGTCACTCACCTCGGTCCCCTGCTGCCTCCTCTTCTGCCTCTCAGCTCCTGCGCACGTGTCCCTGTCTCCTAGTGCGTGCGCGCACCGGGGCCAGTATGCCCATAATTATATGCAATACCTGTGTCTCCTCTATAAGTTCCTGCTCCTCCCCCACATCCCTGCCAGATCTTTGTTGCCTTGTGCCATTGAGAAAGCATTACTGTGTTTTGCCTCGCCGTGTTGCTGACCTCCGGCTACATTCCTGACCTTGCTCCTGTGCCGCCTGCCTACTGACCTCCTGCTTTGTTCCTTACTATGCACCTGTGCTGCCAGCCCTGACCTTCTGCTATCTAGACAGCGAGTTACTGTTTCCCATCTGTACCTCGAATCTCCTCAGTCGCCTGTGTGGTCGAGTCGTGTCAGGGGTAGCAACCTGGGTACCGCCTGCCGCAGCAAGTCCATCACGCTTTGCGGTGAACTCTGGTGAAAACCAGCAGCACCTTAGACTCCGCTTCCTGGTACGGCCCGTGCCATCTGCCACACAGGTCCAGCGGATCTACTACCTCCAGTGTTCCTGTTTACTTAACCATGTTACAGATATGATAGTTCCCTCCCTCAATCTGTGATGTCATCGACAAAGGATATATAAGGCCAGTCTCCATTTTGGAAGCCATTAGCCCAGACCTCTGATGAAGTTCTGAAGAGCAAAACATGTCAGGGGATCTATTTGTCTGAGTTTTTAATAAACCTGTGTCACCAGTCATATTTTTATCATACTTGTTGTTAGGACTGCAGCCATGAACAGTATATATGATGTGCGTTCCCTCATGTCACAATCACGTATACTTACTACAGTTGGACTGGGGACACTGGTGTTTTAAACATTTTTTGGGCTATACCTTTTAACCCCTCCCTGCTATAGGATATATGCATACTTCCCAGCACCTGACATATTCGTGTGCTGGGACGTATGCATACATCATAGTGATCTCCGACAACGCAGGAGACCGGCGGCTGGACTCGGCTGTCAATCACAGCCGGAGTCCCGCCGCAGCTGTCAGAGCCGCAATCTCGCCAGTCCCGGCAGCATTAACCCCATAGATGCCGTGATCAATCCTGATCATGCATCTATGATGTTGATAGGGGGAGTGCGCTCCCCCTATTCACCAATGGCAGCGCTGCGATATGATAGCGGGTCACCATTGGTTGCTATGGCAGCAGAAGGTCAGATCATGACCTCCTGTCTTGCTGGTACAAATTTGGTACAAATAGAGGAATAAAAAAGATCAAAAGGTAGCACGTATCACAGAAATGATACTAATAAAAAGTACAGCTCATCCCGCATAAAATAAGTGCTTACTCAATGGCGTCAGACAAAAAATAAAAAAGTTACGGCTGTTGGAAAATGAATGGCAGAAAAAGAATTTTGCTCATAAAAGGAAAAAGAACTTAGAAAGCTAAATAAAATGGGTATCGCCATAATCGTACTGACCCACATAATAAATGTAACATCACTTTTACTGCACAATGTACACCATAAAAAAAAAAAAAAAAACGCCTGAAATTTTTCAGTCTTTCACAATATTTTGGAGTTTTTCACAAAAAATGCTGCATGTGTCAACAAAAATGCACCACTTATATAAAATACAATATGTCACTAAAAAACAATCTTAAAATCGCTCCTCTCAGGATTGGGTTCCCTAGGACTTGACCACTGTATCACAGTATTGTTGCAAAAGATCTCCTCTTCGTTTTGCCTGCACCCCTAGGCTGAACATATAGAAACACCCCCAATTGCAGAAGGCAGGCCCAAAATATTTTCAAGTCTTGTTGAGGGATCCAGCCAGCAGCCCTGGGCAAACATATTGTCATAACAATGTCCTTTTGGCATACATTGGAAAGCTTTACAAGTTGTTTAATAACAATATGGAGACACATACAGTGCAAGGTAAAATTCGTCAAATAATAGGCACAGAATAAGCGTACAGGCGGCAAGACAAAATCAATAGAACATTTTGTTTTTAATTGAATACATAGTGTTCCATTACATACAGTTCTTACACCGATATCAAAACATGATTGCTTTATGTTTTTACCTTTGATAAACACGCGCGTCCTTCGCTACGCGGCACGGAGATTGATATTTGTGTTTAAAATTTACGCCCTCCAATTGATTATGAGATTATGTGAAAACATCTGAATGATTTTCCTGCTCTTTCAAATATAAAAATGTAGTATCTTCCCAGCCACAATTAAGTTTTATATATTTAGCAATCTCTAGTTGCTACTATATGTCAGTGTTTCCTACCCAGGGAGCCTCTAGCTGTTGGAAAACTCCAACTCCAAGCATGCCCGGACAGCCTTCGGCATGCTGGGAGTTGGAGTTTTGCAACAGCTGGAGGCACTATGGTTGGGAAACACTTCTATATATACCAGTAATACAAATCATATTGCACCTTACGATCCTAAGGACAACCTTTCCGCTCTTTTGCCGCAGTAGTTTTTACGCATGAGGCCTAGAGTTCTTGCAACAGTGTCAAAAGTAATAGTAGTCCTAGGTGCCTGACAAATTCTATTATCTTGAAACAGGAAGAGAAGGGAAGTAATTGCTTCTGAACTGATGTAGTAAGCTGAACTCTTCGGCGTGCAAGAACACAATTCCAAAGAGGATGGCAGCAAAAAGGTAAAAACAATGATTTCTAAATTACCAAATAGGTTCCCAAGGCAGTTTCCTTTCTAACTGAATGTTATTAGTCAAGTTTAAAGAACATTTTCAGTGAACTGGACCAAAAAAACAAAAAAAAAACTAAAACAAATGTGTTATAGAGTTTACAATAAATTACATAAATGAAAGGAAGAAATAACTTCCAAGCTTATCAATGTTATTGCTAAACTACATTGTCCATCATGTCTAACTGCCGGGTAATTCACATGGGAGGTATAAATAAAAGTTATATACAGTACAAGCAAATATAGAAAAACTAATATATCTTATTGGGCTAGGTTCACGTCTACGGTTCTCGTAGCATCCGCTGTCACAAATTTTGCAGAACACAATAAGGCTATGTTGACACTTCAGATTGTCTACACGGAAAATGTCTGTGGCGGACAATCCGTAGACTGCAGG
The DNA here is from genome assembly GCF_029499605.1 of Hyla sarda. Lineage (NCBI taxonomy): Eukaryota > Metazoa > Chordata > Amphibia > Anura > Hylidae > Hyla > Hyla sarda. The sequence continues at coordinate 97,626,819 of NC_079192.1, read as the reverse complement.
TACCGGCGCTAGTACCGGATCTCGTAGACGGCTATGCATTCCGCAGAAAGAATGGACAGAAACATCTGGCGTGGAAATTCTGCCGTGTGCACAGTGCAGGAGAATCCCGTTGAATTCAACGAGACTCTGTTGCTGCGGAGTCTCCGTGCAGAATTCCAATGCGGAATTCTGCACGGTAAATTCTGAAGTGTGAACAAAGCACAACATAAACCCAACAAACCACAGTACAGTCAATAGGGGTCCATCAGATGCTGTTGGTGTCACTGTGCAGCAGATTTGGGGTTAACCTAGACATAAAAAATACCTATTTCTCCCCTTTTTCTTTTATCAACACCCCCCCATCCTAAACTTATCATTCACTCTGAAAACTTATCAATCACTCTTGTCAAACACATTACCCTTGAACACAAGAGAAGTTTAAATTGTGTTACACTACAGATTACAGAAATGATTCCGGACTCTGGGTCTAATCGTTAAGAGAGATTAATTAATAGGGAATCCTATTGGATCTTAAGGTTAAATACTTTATGTCCTGAGGGTTTAAATGAAGTCACTGAAAGAACTAATAGGTGATGACATTATTCTTATGGGAAGATTTAGGTTTTTGGTATTTGTGTCTATTTTTCTATTTATATTCATAATGATTTATTTATTGAATATCAAAATTTACAATATATATAAAAATGTTTTATATATTTTTTACTGTGATATATTAACATTGGGAGTTTGACTAATCAATAGATTTTTAGTATGAGTGACATCTGGTAATGTGGAAGATTGTAAAAGTATTTATAGTCTGTTCACTCAGAATTTCGTACCTGATGAAGGAGCATACACAGTTCGGAAACGCGTTGTACGTTTTTATTCAATAAACATCAATATTTTATTGCACTGGATCCTGGCAGCTTTGTCTTTGGGGTACTGTGGTGGAAAAAAATGTTTTAATCAACTGGTTTCAACCAGTTAAACAGATTACTTCTATTAAAAAAATCTTCACCCTTACAGTAATTTAAAGCAGCTGTATGCTACAGAGAAACTTATTTTCTTTTTGAATTTCTTTTTTGTCTTGTCCACAGTGCTCTCTGCTGACACCTGATGCCCGTATCAGGAACTGTCCAGAGCAGGAGAAAATCCCCATAGCAAACCTATACTGCTCTGGACATTTCCTGATACAGGCATCAGGTGTCAGCAGAGAGCACTGTGGATAAGACAAAAAAGAAATTCAAAAAGAAAAGAATTTCCTCTGTAGCATACAGCTGCTAAAAAGTACTGGAAGGGTAAGGATTTTTTAATAGAAGTAATTTACAAATCTGTTTAACTTTCTGGAACCAGTTGATTTAAAAAAAAAAAAAAAATGTTTTTTCAGTACCCCTTTAATACATTGTAGTATGAGAAAGGATTTGTAATAACTATTTTTCTTTTTACAATTTGGAAGTACAGATTGTCTTTGAATGTGTTTGCATTGTGTGATGAATATGGGTTTTGCATATGTGGAATAGCATTCCTTTTTGATTACTTGTGGGCACCATAGGGAGGGAGGGTAATTTTTTTTAAAGCATCTTTAAAGTAAACCAGCAGCTAATAGAGAGAATGCAATCGGCACTGCAATCCACAATGAGCATCGTCCGGGAAATGAGAATCCGGCAAAAAACACTTGTGGGGCTGCCACTGGGGTTCACTCCAAACTAGGCAAATTGAAGCATACAGTATGAAGAAAGGAATGGATGCACTCACCCAGGGGTCTTGCCAGATGAAATTTTTATTCCGGTCTCGGACCGGCACCCCAAGGAAGTGCGCTTAGGGCGCAGGAAACAGTCTGTCGCTGCGAGGCTGCTCCTCTGCGTCTACCTGCTGTACCGCTATATGGACTATTGAATAAAGATCTCATCTGGCAAGAACCCTGGGTGAGTGCATCCATTTCTTTCTTCGTACTGTATCTTTAAAGTAAACCTAAGTTGTTCTCTTAATATTTCCTCCTCCGGTGTTTACAACCAGCACTCATCTTCAATGGGCACATGTATGTAGTGTGTTACGTGTCAGTAGAACTCCCAGTTCTTCAGTAATACAGAAGAGTAAGCACCAATTCGTAGGTGGCTACCCAGTGCCCAAACATATTCAAGGGATACCAAGCAAGCTTATATATTTGTAATACTCTCATTTTTTCAGTACCCAAGGGTGTCGGAAATTTGTAACTATGAAGTGTCTCAAATTATATTTATTTGTCCCTCAAGCAGGAATTGGATTCCAGGGAAGATGGGGGGGGGGGGGGGGGGGGCATGGTATCAAGTGCTCATTGCTGCACCTAGAGATTTTCCAACAGGTTGTGCAAGTAATAGGATTGTGTTCATAGTCATGCTTCACTAGCTCGATTCCTAAAATTGAGCTTCTTGCATTTAGTGTCCGAGCTTTGACACCTGAGAATAAATAATGACAAATAAGGAAATGGCTGCAGATACAATACACGAAGATCTGGTAAAACGTAGATGCACACATAATAAATGTGTGCATGCAGCACAATACAATCTCTGAATCATTAATATTTCTTGACCTCTACAGGGAAGGGCTCACACCGTAAGGGCCGTCAGAACAGATTCCCCCAGCACTTTTAATTCTTAAAGCTTTGTCTTCATTAGACTTCAACTAGAAAGTGATCTGAATATTGCCTGCAATAAAGAGTCTCACTGTACATTATTCACTGATATAAAAGATTTCACAGGGGCAATTCATCATTTACCCAGTGTCCTATCCCAGGTCCTGCGTCACTCATACGGACAAAACAAGGTTAGGGACTTTCTAAAAATACCTAGGGCTCGGCTACTTGTGTATGCACGAAGTGTTCAGCCCCAACCAGGGTGTGCTCCCCCCTCAGACCAACTGGCAGAAGATGGATTAACTGTCGCTACAAATTGACTTGCTGCAGCCTCTTGACTCCTTCTGAGTCCTGTCACTGTCACCAGGAGTTGAGAGAAGAATAGGAAGGTGTGCTGGGACAAAGACACGGGACAGAGGAGTATGCGTGCTTGACGGAGTGAGAATTAGAAAACAGCCAAAATATTGTGCAAGACATGGATCATTAGAACGAAAAGTGTAGAGGGGTGAGTATGGGGGTTAGTGGAGAAAAAACATCTTGAACAGAATATTTGATGATATGAGACATATATAACATAGAACAAACATATATAAAAACATTCTTGCTGTTTGAAAGAATAAGTACGTTAAATGTTCCTTTAGGCATATAGCAGTGACAAGTTCCATAGCACTGTACAGAGGTTATCACATTGCTAAACAACACAAATTTTCAGTACACAAAAAAATGGTTTTGGGCACACTGAGCACTTTTAATGATTGATATACTGTATGTATGACAACCACATCATGAGTATAAGTATGAGAACCCCCATGCATTAATGGCATGTCCTTGATACGGCAAGAACTCCATGTGCTACATCTAAGGGCCCTATTACACTGGGAGAATGTCCGCAAACAGCCTGACATCACCCTGTATAATAGTGCCAGCAACAAGCTAACAAATGGGCAAATCGCATTGACCCCTCAAACAAGAGCAGCCAACACGTGATGGCAGCATTAACCATCTAGCAATGGTTCGGGTAGCCTTCTCGCACAATACTCCATGCCTTGTAATAGGCTCTGTAAGGCCATCTAATAGGGCCCTAAGTCTGCCAGTCCCTGTATCCACTGCCGTATGGGTGGAGACCAGGACTGCAAGGCCACTGTGCTGCCCATATTGACCTGTTAAATGTATTAATGGAGCAGGTTTACCTTTTGATCCAACATTAGCTCACACCACAATTACACCCTTTCAGTGACATTTGTAATTTCTGTTTCCTATCCATCTTGGACTGTGGGGTTGTAGGCACTTGTGGACCACAATATCACCCCATTGACTTTCATGAGTAAGAGAAAAAAAAAAGGCCTCACACAATACTGTCCCTCGAGCCTCCACTAACATTGATTCAACTGAGCCTTCAGTAGCTGAAAACCAGTCTGGATGCAGTCCTTCCCACAGCTGAGGCTTTGTTACAATGTATCTCTGTGGGGAAATGCTGTGCTTGCAATCATCATTAGAGTACCTTACACCACAGAGTTCTATTTTTACATAGATTCTTGTACCTTTAAATTGCACTTACCAATCCTGATAGATACAACAAAACAAGTCTATCAGTAGAGCGAATGAAACAGAAAGTGCATTATAGATTTACATAATCCCTTCCTGGATAGACCATCTACCTGATTGATGAGGACAAATAGGGGATTTCTATTTATTGGTGTTTATATTCACGTCTCATAGATTTCATTTGGGTCACAATTTCCCAGATAAACCATGTTATACAATACTGGTCTGAGACTGAACAACATAGATAAGATTATACAGCCTCATTTCTTTGATGGAAGCGGAACCGTTCATGTAGCCATGATGAGGCCATTAAGTTCAGCATTATTAGTGGCCCTCCAACACTTATCAGACCCCACATACAATATGATTGCCACGTTACATCCTTACCGAGCTGTCACCTCTCCCTGATACAGATAGGGATCTCAGTAACAAGTCAAAACGCTGGAAGACAAGAAAACAGGCTCCCCATGTGACTGATAGTGCAGATAATAATAATAATTACCACTCATTAGTCCTTGATGCCTCACTGACAGTGACGAGACAAGACTCTGACAAGGAGTCACAGAGCTGATTATATCTTGATTGTGAGGATGCAACAATTGAAAGCCTCCCCGAGCGCACACGCAGTTTGGGTACAATCCAGCTGTAATTATCTAACAATCATCTGAAATGAATGGGATTCTCATTAATTACAGGAGTCGTCTCCTGCAGAGAAAAAGCCAGCATCTGTAACCCACCTGGGACCCGGTGTGCCAGGGACATTGCCACATTTCATTGTTTGTGTCCTGCCCTACTGACTCTACCGTGCTGTCTCACCATGGATTATGCTACAGCCCTGTTAGCTGTGCAGGCTCCTGTTTAATGCTGCCCATAGAACCAGGGTAGATGCCAAATGTTTGATTGACATCTATGTTCAAATACTCCTCTATAAACATGCATGGCTCAGTATAGATGAAAAGACACTGATAATCACTTCTACCGCTACTTACAATGTATCCGTTGAAATTCAACCTGTTTAACCCTTATTTCAACCAAAAAGATAACATAAGGGAAAGGTTTGCTGCTGCTTCCTGGTTCCTGTGTTACTTAGTTTCTGCTTGTTTGACCCTTAATTCACATGACAAAATTTAAAAGGCCAAAAGTTTAGTCTAAAAATCCGTATTGAATACATGTGGTTTTTAAAAGGGTTGTCCAGTGAATTTTTTTTTTATTACAAATAACCCGAGACTTCCTAAAAAGGTATATGTACCTCCCTTGCTCCTTCGTAGCCTCTGATATTGGTGCCCGATCTCTGCCAAATTTCCCCCTCATGTAGCTGCAGATGTGACTTAGCAGCGCCACTCAATCAATGGCTGTAGCCATGTCCCTCCAAAGTCAGTGATTGGCTATGTGACACTGCTACCTCATGTCTGCAGCTTTGTGAAGGGGAAGTCCAATGGAGACCGTACACTGATAACAGAGGCTAGTGAGATAGGTATGTATATTATAAGCTTTTTTTTTTGTGTTATTAGGTAGTCTAGCTAAATTGATAAAAAAAAAATGTATTTCACCTGGACAACCCCTTTAACTGGGATATTGATGTGGATTTACATGCTTATTTATAAAGGGAGAACATTACATTATTACATTATTTTAAGTTCTAAAAAATATGCACAGTAATTTTAAAAAGAGTGCATGTTTTTTTGTGTTGTGTGGAGAGTCAAAGCCATTTACTAATGAAGTAATTTAATTTAGAAATGCACTGATTTAGACATGGAAATCGACAATAATTTCCCAAAATAGTTTCCTACCTAGGTTGTTTGCCTCTCCCTTCTATCGGGGAAAATACATCACAGCTTGGCATGATGGCATCTTTCCCCAAAGGCCAGCCCCTTTAACTGTCGTCAGTGTCCTCAGCTATTGTGACCAGATACAGGGGCTCTATCACGTTGACTTTGGAAGCAGACCTCAGCTCAGGGGCTGGATTTAGGAAAGAGATGTCATCAGGTCTAAGCTGGGATGTAGGGGAGGAAGCCAACCCAGCAGAAAGTAAAGTAAAAATAGGTAGATGCTGAACTTCTGGGAATGTGGAGAACACCTTGTAAACACAAGACTTACACAACAATTATTCAAGCCATAATGTGCCCTTATCAGTTGAAAAGTCCATAATTTTTGGTCCCTGGAATACCTCTTTAAGAGCCTCTAACACAGGCTGATTATTGGGAACATGGGCGTTCCTGAGAATTCCTTTTGTGCAGCCATTTAAATTATCGCCACCCTGTGTAAACAGGGAATATGCAGCTGACAATGATGAATTCAATGGGCCGCATGATTGATTGAGCCTTGTAGAGCTTTCACAATTGTGCAGTTGATTATGTGTGGCCAATGAGGATTATTTTATTGGCCACACAAAAGATCAGCCAAGGAATGAGTGTTTGCTTGTTCGTTGATGGATCGCTGACCCATTAATAATAATTTTTATAATAATTTTATTTATATAGCGCCTACAGATTCCGCAGCGCTTTTTATACAAGCTGATTATCGTGAATGAGCATTCCTAGTTTAGTTATTGAATTCTAGAGGGTGTGGATTGCGCAATAATATTTTTATAAATTTCTCCAACCTGTTGCTTTGTTTTAGCCTGCTGTTTACTATTATAACTGCAGCTGCCTTATCTGCCGATCCTAATGCTGTGCTAGACTGCATAGGCATGTGATGAGAATGGTGGGGAGGGGCACAGCAGGCTGAACAGGAGGAGCTGTGGGGCCAACAATGTGGGGGAGGTGCTTTGTGCAGTTTTCCCCCTGCACAGTGGCATCGCTGTACTTCACAGATTTCTGACCATAGTAACAAACTGTGAAACATGCAAGGTAATGGCAAGGAGGCAGATGGGACCAGTCCATCTGGCATTTTCCAGAAATACTAGATAGGCAGTCCGGCCTTGGTTATGAGAGATGTCATTGGTTTATGAATTGTGAAACAGTGACAGAAATGGTTGTTGGGGATTGTTATAATGTTATATGTAGCTACTAGGTTTCAGGAAGCGCATATCTCATCCAGGGAAAGCTGGAAAATCTAGAAAATGTTAAAATCCCTGGCGAGACTAAGCTAGCTAAGAACTCTGGAAAGTCCTGTTTTCAAGCCTAGATGTTTATGGGATGGAAAGCAGGTTGGTAGTGGGGCCTTTCATCCCCATCCTGGGCCAATCCAGGTTTTCAATGTGGCCCATATCTGCACAGGTGCTAAAGACAGCTAAATACTGAGTATAACTGTAAGGCTGTGAGGAACCTTTGATGAGAGTCCTGACGTGTGCAGCCTCAAAAGAAGATGTTTGGCTGGTGTGACTAACCCATAGTTGATGACTGTTTTGTTGGGTGGCTGGTAGTAAGCCACCTGTATATAAAATTAATATTTATTTGTACTTAGCAGTATTTATTTTGTATTTGTTTATGCCGAAAGCTAATGGCTGTATTTTGTTTTGGTCTGAAAAAATAAAGGGGGAGATTTATCAAAACCTGTCCAGAGGAAAAGTTGCTGAGTTACCCATAGCAACCAATTAGATTGCTTCTAAGGTTACAGTTAACTGCTTTTACTGAGCTTGTGAAGTTGGTATAACACAAACAGCTAGCCTTAGTGTGAGAGTGCAGCGTACCCCTTGCGAGCCTTGTTGCCGTTCCGAGAGTTGTGGTGCTTTCCACCGGGTGGAATTGTAGAATTTGTGATTCTGGTAGCTAGGGTTTGTCCAAGGCACTGTAAATGATTCTGCAGGGGCATATGGTTCACCCGCGAGTGACACTTGTAGGATGACCAGTAGTAAACTGAAGTAGGCCTCTGCTTAGGAGACACAACACAGCACACCTGAGCTTAGCTGTTGCTCAGGAGCACACTCTAGGTGAACTGTGTACTGATCTAACTGTGTACTAACTCCTCCTCTGCACCTCACTATACAGAGGGGACATATGGGGTCTCATTGGCTCACATGGTCACAAGGGGTTTGCTGCTCACAATTTTAAAGGCACAGTAATGCATTAAACTCACAAATATAGAACAGTAACACAATTTAAAAAATATATATTATTCTCATTTTACAATATATACATAATTAATATATTAAAAAAACCGTCAACGGGCCCAACACTCTGTGCTACCAGGCTGCCCGAGTCAGTCCTCAACCACGGGACAGCCACAGCTCTACGGTGCTAATCCTCCACAGTATGTTTACAGTAAATAGAAGACTACATCTCAAACATAGCAGCATCATTCTATATATACTAGATTGATAAAAGAAGGATAATCTAATACTGACACATTGCAAACTACAATCAGCTATAGCAATTCACTCCATGTAATCTATAGTCTATACTTTACAAAGTATAATGACACTTGGAATAGGCTTTAAGTATATACCAGATATCTTGGTGCAGGACCATGCAACTAAGTAAGTTATAAATTGTTTTACTCAGTTCACCTGCCCTATAACCCTGTGAATTGTGTTTAGTGGGGATGAACATCTGTCAGATTCCCTTCAACATGAGCATATCCTGAGGTACAAAGTTGTGCAATGGTTACATTTCTCTGTGCTGCCACCATTGGTGGAATAATCTGTGAATGTGTATGAAGAGTTGGTCATATGACCTTCCCTCAGACAGGCTTTTGCCTAGATGCCTCTACAAAGTTGTGTGGGAGGAGTCCTCAAGTCCAACCCTCTGTTCCTAGAGGACTGTAACCAGTATTAACTAGTTCATCTTGGCTACACAAGGTAGGAAGGTCTAGTCTAGCCAGTGTTGTCCTGGCCTGACCAGGAAAGAAGAAACAACAGCTCTGAGTTTCTCCCCTGCCAGCAAGCTTGAAGTTTAGCTAACCCTCAAGTTGTCTTCCAGTCAATAAGGGAGCAAGGCACTACAGGGAGTAAACATACATACAAGAACTGTCTCCAGTCCATACTTAAGGGAAATCTACTCAAATCCTGTAATCCCACTCTGAGAGGGACCTGTGTAGATGTAGAAAAAAGAGAGGGACTGAAAGATGGCGCCTTGTTTTTTACCCTAGACCTATGAGGTATGAGAGAGATGTATATGGAGTTTACCCCACGGAGCTTATAGGTGGCCGCTCACCTCAAGTTGGAAAATAGAAGGCATGTAACCCCAGTAATAATGGGGTACCATCAGGTGTGAGTTGCTGTCAGCCACTGGGTTGCAGGGCCCAACCACGGTCGTCCTGAGGAACAACTGCGGAAACTGGAGCAAAAGAACCCTTGGAGTATGGAGCTGCAGACTCTTGGTGATAATGGTTAAAAGTCCCTGCTTGAATGTAAATGTGGGGTACAATACGTAGGGAGGATGTTAGCGTGAAAGGATCACAAAGCATGGAAACAACTCTTCTAATGGTTTCCTATTACATAGTGTTTCCCGACACATCACTCAGCATCATAATAACAACTTTGATTGTATTTCGGTCACCCCCATAGAGTATATCCAGAGATACCCCACAGAGGTTTAATACCCTCTGCAGAAGAGAAAACTACTGGATATACAAACTACATACACACGTCCCCTCTGGTCTCAACGAAATGATTGAATGTGTACTGTAATGTTTCTGTTCATCACCCTGTCTCCCCCCTATTGTTGTCCCATAGGACCCTATCTATTCCATCATATCGACTGTAATATCATTTGCATCCTTTCCGTTTTTAGTCCTGCTGGAATGTAATACATCTATATACCTATTTTACATTCAGGTATCCCTATATTATTTCTATTTATTCATTATTACATTTATATTTATACTTATATCACATATATATATATATATATATATATATATATATATATATATATTTATATATATTTATTTATTTATTTATTTTTTTGCCACGTACTGTAGATATGCAGAGTTAGTGCCACTTTGATATGCAGCACTACCCAGCTTGGTATGCATATTATATTTTAAATATATTCACGCATCTCTATAATATTAGTATATTATTCATTATTTATTATATTTATTGCTACACCTTTTACCTATACAGAGATACTCACATTTAATGCCACAGTGACATGCAATATTTCCCATCAGCATGACCCACGTTCACCTATGGGCTTACTACATCCAATGGCATACTGCAGTGATTTTTATCTAATATCCTACATACCAGTATTATGGCCTAACTTGATGCTTTTATAATAGTGTTAATATTTATTTTTGATACGGTCTCCGGGTTGCCTTATATGTCGGCTCTATCAATGGCCAGCCTTACATTTTCTACATGACGGCAAGCTTTATTTGTGACCATAGTTTATTTTTATTATACTGTACATTGATCCCATACAGCACACTGGTGTGTCCTGAACTTACGATCAACACTGATCTCCCCATCTGCTGGGTCCTTGCTACTATATTATGCCTCCTCTCTTAATTCTCCAATACACAGCAATGCAGCAGGGAGAAACACTGAATGCTTATTGGTTTAAGACCTACCACGTGACCGGTGTGCTTAGCATCGCGTCCCCGGTTACCAAAGAGAGAGCCGTGATGCGCTGGAATTGTTGGGCATGTGCGATCACTACCTGTCAAAGACACTTGACATGCGCTGTCACTGCCCGCTAGCACTGTGCGCGCAACAACATCCACATGTGTGATGTTTACATATGCTGTGTTGGCCTACCTCCGGCCCACCACAATACTCCAGTGGTGCATAAGATATGTTTATCAATATGAAACTGGTTAATATTTTGATTGAAACTGTGCCTTCCTATTACACTTTTGATTTGTGAACGTATATGTAAGTGTATTATTATATATGTACCACACAAATAGAGAAACATATCCGCACATCCAATTAGCAGAAGACTGCATAAGGGTTTCCTCCTTACAATCTCCCGGCCCTCTGGTAGGGAGCACATGGTAAGTGTTCACAATGGTGTGATTCTCTGTGGCGGCCATTTCTGTGATGTTTTGTCTGTGGGGTGGTGCGGCTCAAAGCCCGGGGCTTGGTTGGACAGCAGTGGGGCTGCCTGGCCACTGGGTCTTTCCCCCTGTGGACATGGTGTCTCAGAGGCGGTGGTCGCCGTCTGGCGCTTTGCCAGTATTAGCTTAGGGACCCACTCTTACTAGGTGGCCTTGACGTGGCGAGTGGGCTTGTACTTTTTGATCAAAATGTATACTAATAACCTGTTAGTTTTTTGAAATTATGCTGAGAAGCAAGTAGATATAAATACAAAATGTGGATGTGCGGCTATGTTTCTCTATTTGTGTTGTGTATTATTATATATGCCTGTATATATTTGATTATGGACTGTAAACCACTCCCCTTGACCTTGGCACCCATTTTGGGCCCTATATATCTCTGTGTGTCATTACTACTGTACCCTGATCTGAGCAAGGGAGGGCTCCTCCCGAAATGCGAAATCAACTTCATTTTATTGTTTTTTTTATAATAAACGGTCCAGCTGAGGACTTTTAACCATTATCTGGACTTCGCTTCTTCCATCACCAAGAGTCTGCAGCGCCATACTCCAAGGGTTCTTTTTCTCCAGTTACTTCACTCTGAGAGGGGGATCTACTGCCAATTGACTCCAGTCTCCAGCCAGAGCCAGTGTGACGTGATTTACGAGCCATGACCTTCACTGCCTTATACCCTGAAATTACCTTGAGAAACTCCCAACATCAAGAGGAAGAGTGAAAGAAAAGAGGCATCAAAAAATAATAATAATAAAAATATTTGAATCAGGAGAATCAATGGGCTAGTAAACCTTAGATGATTTGATATCCTAGGTGTGTATGGCATTTCACAGCATTGACTAAACACAGTCTGTCTAATCAGATGTGCCTGTACCTACCCTTAGGCGAGAGCCATTATAAGCCAAAGTGTCAAGAACAATAATTTTTCAAAATGAACTAATGTGCAGTTTTGGTTGAGAACATCTTAAAGGTCTTCCTTGGTGTCTCATAACCATAACCATGAGCAGGGAGAAATCAGAGCAGCGGGACGACTGCAAATAGCTTTCTGAATTGGAGCCAAGGATGCACATAATGGCACACACATTGTGCAGGTGTGAAGTTGATAACTCAATCAGCCTCTGGAAGCTGTAACTCAGTGCGTCTGACACAGGTCAGTCTTCATTGAGATGACAGCTCAGTGACTCTGGCAGGATGACTTATACATCAGTCCCGAAAACCTTTCCAAACCATTAATAGTGTCCAAAGACATCCCTTCCAAAGCTGGGCCCAGCTTAACACATGGTTAACAAATTAAGTCCATTTGTCAAATAACTTCCATTTATGTTAAATTGGAAAATGATACAGAAAGCCGCCAGATAAAACTATTATGTAATCAAGGATATAGCTGATACGTCTCAGGAAATCTGACATCTCAGCAAAGTCGCTGCTTTTCCAAACATAATGGCTTCTAGTTAAGGGCTTAACACCCACTCAGCCCTCATCTTCCTCCAGGAAGGGTAAAGGTTATAAACCCCAAGTGGCGGATGGATTTCCTGAATATGGTTTTGTCTTGGTGTGACAATGACAGCTTTCAGTTTTACACAGAATACAAGATGTTCTTCCTTATAATAACCGCAGGGGATTAACTCCTTAACTGCCTCTCACCCTTCTCGGCTGCCGAAAGCAATATGCAAGGAGGCGGGAGATGTGGTGGAAACCTCTTCTCTCACCTTTAAATAAAACCCCAACTATACCTCTATCAGTTAGCATGGTGGATAAATAAAACATTACATTGAGAACAACTTCAAAGACAAGGGAAAGACACTCATTAAACTGTGGATTTCATGCTGAGCGTGTTTCTTACAGACAGCGGAGGAGGAGGAATGGTAGACCAAACAAGTTGTCCAAACTTTAGACATTAATTCGGAATTTACTGATAGCAGTTCTACATTTTTATCTATATTAGTAAAACAGCAGGGGCCTGCCATCTTAACTGAATACCGAGCAGAAAGTATCTCACATGGGCTAAATGCGATGTTCAATAATCCCTTTAAAGATAACACGGCCCGTGTATAGTGGAAGTGGAAAGTCTTGGTAGTTTAAGAGGATGCACACATGAGAATAGCCAGAATATACTTACTAGCATAGGATCGCTTAGAAATAAAAATAACAATGCTGCCTGATCCTCCTGATCCACTAAAACTTTCTATCCCAGGACAGAAGGGCTTATCTTTGTTTACTTCCTTTTTTTTTTTATACATTTCAGAACAGAAAAAAAGCATAACCTTCAACCCAGTTCTTCGTATACTTTCGAGCAAGATTACAAGATATGTCCATGTTCCATTCTGAATTCTTTAGAATTGCTCCTGACATCCAGGCCTTTGCAATACTCATGAGAATCAATGAGGCATCTTTCAAGTCTCATCTGAGAAACATTTAGACTGTAATGTATTTTGGCCACAGTAGCAACGGTGTGCAACCACCCTTGTGTGATCAAGGATGTTACAGGTTATTTACAAACTTGATTGCATGAATGTACAGTGACCCCCCCCCCCCCCCCCCCCAGACTTACGTGGCCCCTACATACGATAATTTCAAGATGCGAGGCCATCGCATGTTGAAGGCTGCATCAACATACAATGCTTTTGTATGTCGGGGCCATCGCATAAACGGCTATCCTGCAGCGCAGACTGCTTAAGTTGCCGCCGGATAGCCGTTTACGGTGCCCCGTGTGGTCCGCTGTCGATCACTTACCTGTCCTCGGGGCTCCGGCGCGTCCTCTTCGGGATCCTCTGCATCGGGGCTCCGGCGCGTCCTCTTCGGGATCCTCTGCATCGTCCTCCATCATCCAATAGGAGCGGCGTGCGTAGCGACGTGATGGTGGCGACGGAGAGCGCGGATGCCGGGGAAGCAGAGGCCTTGCCGGAGCGTCGGAGACACCTCGGGGACACGGTGACAGCGATGGACGGCGACATCCTGAGCAGCGGTGACAGTCCGGAGCGGCTGGGACAGGTGAGTACAACTTCCTCTAACAGTGGTCTACAACCTGCGGACCTCCAGATGTTGCAAAACTACAACACCCAGCATGCCCAGACAGCCGTTGGCTGTCTGGGCATGCTGGGTGTTGTAGTTTTGCAACATCTGGAGGTCCGCAGGTTGTAGACCACTGTCCTATACTTTACATTGCAGGGATCCCTCAACATGCGATGGTTTCAACAAACGATGGTCCATTTGGAACGGATTACCATCGTATGTTGAGGGACCACTGTATTTGATTCTAAGCAGAGTACATGGAATGTCAACAGCATAAGGGGTTGCCATATTAACTGCACTATGCTGCTCATTTTACAACCACATACAAGGAGACTTTTCTTAGGACACAATATCTGAATATGATTCATGGACAGCTAAATTGTTTTTTCCCTGCGTAAAATTAATTCTATTCCTAAATGACCTTGGAGATGTACTTAGTACACTCATTGCTGCATTGCTCTATCTATGCTCCAGCTAGCGCTCAATCTTCAGTAGCGTGTCAGATATTCCCAATGACAGGCATCTGTGTGCAGGGCTGAAGGGGTTTAACAGAGCTCTGCAATCCCTTATTCTGGCATTTGTGTTCTCAAGATCATACACCGACATATAAGGTACTTTCTATGTCAGGCATCATTCTCACCAGGTCTATTGGTTATGTCAGAAATTGCAAAAATAATAAGTACACTGTAGCATACTAATACTTTTTATAGGTCAACCTTGTGCCAAATACGGTAAGTGCCATTTTGCCAGATCAATATGTGGATGCCATTATCTTTTTACAGAATAATATAAGCTATCCAATATATATATTTGTTTGTATTGTCATGAAAGTCATTGTTAAACCTGCAGTGTTAAAGGGGTACTCCCATGGAAAACTTTTATTTTTTTTAATCAACTGGTGCCAGAAAGTTAAACAGATTTGTAAATTACTTCTATTAAAAAATCTTAATCCTTCCAGTACATTTTATGGGCTGTATACTACAGAGGAAATGCTTTCTCTGATGTCATGACCACAGTGCTCTCTGCTGACCTCTGCTGTCCATTTTAGGAACTGTCCAGAGCAGCATATGTTTGCTATGGGGATTTTCTCCTGCTCTGGACAGTTCCACAAATGGACAGCAGAGGTCAGCAGAGAGCACTGTGGTCATGACATCAGTGAAATCCAAAAAGAAAAACATTTCCTCTGTAGAATATAGCCCCTAAAAAGTACTGGAAGGATTAAGATTTTTTTTATAAAAGTAATTTACAAATCTGTTTAAATTTCTGGCACCAGTTTATTTTAAAAAAAAAGTTTTCCATGGGAGTACCCCTTTAAAGAGGTTTTGCGATAGTTAAAGGGGTACTCTGGTGGAATTTTTTTTTAATTAACTGGTGCCAGAAAAGTTTACAAATTTGTAAATCACTTCTATTTAAAAATCTTAATCCTTCCAGTACTTATCAGCTGCTGTATATTACAGATTAATTTTTTATTTTTTTTTGTCTGACCACAGTGCTCTCTGCTGACCTCTTTTTCTGTCAAAGGAACTGTCCGGAGCAGGAGAGGTTTGATGTAGGGATTTGCTCCATCTCTGGACAGTTCCTGACATGGACAGAGGTGTCAGCAGAGAGCACTACACAATTTACTCTGAAGCATACAGCAGCTGATAAGTACAGTAAGGATTACGATTTTTAAACAGAAGAAATTTAAAAATTTGTTTAACTTTTTGGCACCAGTTAATTAAAAAAAAAATTGTCTTCCTCCGGAGTACCCTATTAAGAAAAAAACTTGGATTGGGACTTGTTTTAATAATAATAGTAGTTCAGATTCATTACAGCTCTGGTGTCCCCCAGCAGAAGTCATATGATGAGGTTCAGTAACATTGTGCACATGGCGCTGCAGCATATCACTGGCTACAGTAGTCTATTCTTGCGAGTATGTCTTATGACTAGTGTTGCTCGCGAATATTCGCAATGCGAATTTTATTCGCGAATATCGCATATTCGTGAATTCGCGAATATTCGCAAATATAGCACTATATATTCGTAATTACGAATATTCGTTTTTTTATTTATTTATTTTTTTTCACAGTACACATCACAGTGATCATCCCTCTCTGCTTCCAGCTTGTGTGGTGTAAAGAAGGCTGTAATACTACTGTGTGAGACTGGTGCGCGCATTTTCGCATATGCAAAAATTTGCATATGCTAATTTTCGCATATGCAAATTTTCGCTTATGCTAATTTTGTGTATGCTAATTATCGCATATGTTAATTTTCACATTCGCAAATTTTCGCTTATGCGAAAATAAAACGAGAATATTACGAATATGCGAATATTCGCGAATATATGACGAATATTCATCCATATATTCGCGAATATTCGCGAATTCGAATATGGCTTATGCCGCTCAACACTACTTATGACAGCTGAGGAAAGTGATTGGGACATCATCACAGCGTTTACAATGGGAACATCAGAAAAGTGGTGGTGCTGAAACATCAGCAAGTTTAAGGGTAAGTAAAGGTTTTTGGTTTGTTGTTTTTAGTTTACTTTTAATGCATGTCCCAGTCTCTATGTATTTGTTATATAGCTCACTAATATAGTGTTATCACAAACTGCACTGGCTTCAGCATGCTTTTGTTCAAGCACTGCCTCGAGTAATGTCATCCCCTCTGACCAGCCCCTTCAGTTTACATCACCATTTTCCTCCCATATACACATATATCTTTTATGGGACATGTGTTCAGACATTATGTTTATTGTCTGCATTTGTGCCACAACTTTTCCTAAATCACAGGAAAAAAAGGGTGTAAAAGTGCTGAAAAATTTGGTAAAAGTTGCAACGGTCTTAGGGAAAATTAGCTGAGTTTTCAGCATGCTCCCTTGTGATGAATGATGCCAAAGTCAGAGGAGCAGACAGTGAATGAGCAGCAGGTGCTGCAACCTCAATGATAATCTGCTGAAATGTTCTGTAACAGCTCTGGGTGGGGAACTAGCAGGATTGCTGTGGGAGGGGAGTAGGCAGTGTGGGAGGGCTGTGATAAAAAGTAAATGTACTATTTAGCAACTACTCAATCAGGAAGTAGAAGACATAAAACAAAAAAACTAATGGATTTTTGGTGGTTTCAGAACTGGTGTGAACATGTAAGCAATGCTCTATGCTTCTGCAGCATTTTTATGTTTTCTAACCAGATGCTGGAATACCCCTGGTATTCCAGGGAATTTTTTTTTATATCAACTGGCTCCTGAAAGTTAAACAGATTTGCAAATTACTTCTATTAAAAAATCTCAATCCCTCCAATAATTATCAGCTGCTGAAGTTGAGTTGTTCTTTTCCTGTCTGGCAACAGTGCTCTCTGCTGACATCTCTGGTTGTCTTGGGAACTGAACAGAGTAGAATGGGTTTGCTATGGGAATTTGCTTCTACTCTGGACAGTTCCCGAGACAGGTGTCATCAGAGAGCACTTAGACAGAAAAAAACAACTCATTTTCAGCAGCTCATAAGTACTGAGAGGATTAAAAATTTTTAATAGAAGTAATTTGCAAATCTCTATAAAAAAAAAGGTTTTTCCTGGATAACCCCTTTAAAGGTGTACTCCGGCGCTAAGACATCTTATCCCCTATCCAAAGGATAGGGGATAAGATGCCTGACCACGGCGGGACCCCCATGATCTTCCATGCTGCACCCTGTTAGAATATGCTCACGGAGCATGCTCGCTCCGGGTCTGATTACTAGCGATCACAGGGACGGAGCATAGTGACGCCACGACTCCGCCCCGTGTGACGTCACGACTCCGCCCCCTCAATGCAAGCCTATGGAGGGGGCGTGTCCCTGGCGGGACCCCCGCGGTCAGGCATCATATCCCCTATCCTTTGGATAGGGGATAAGATGTCTTAGTGCCAGAGTACCCCTTTAACTATCTAGAAACACAGTTTCACTCTGTAAACTGACAAGTTAATGTCTATAAACACTGTTTGGCAAAATCCATTATGCTCCCATTAGGGCTGGAGGAGGGGCCATGTAACAGCGAAGTAACGGTGTTTGATAATGAAGGCCACTTTTCATATCTTGGTATTCAAATTTCGGGATGTATAGAAAATTATCATCAGTTGAACTTGATTCCTGCAATTAAAGAAATGGAAAAAAAAGTCTAAAATCTGGGGCGATTTAAAGGTGTCGTGTGCGGACAGGATAGTATTAATTAAAACAATAATACTTCCTAAACTATTATACGTATTTGGGACTGCACCAATATGATGGTGTGAGAAGAACCTCTTCAAGAATATAATTACCATCTTTAACTCTTTAATATGGGGACGACAGAGGACAAGAATAAAATTAGACTATTTGTGCCTGCCGTGAGAAAAAGGAGCTCTGAGGTTCCCGGACGTTAGGTTATATTTTCTTGTGTCACAGGCCTATTTTATCAACAGTAGCCGGGGCAGTTACGAAGATATTTATCAAGTACTGGAATCTGGCCAATTAAATAAGGAGAAATGGAAGGAGTGTAGTATGGTGAAAAATTTTGTTTGTACTTGGAAACTTAAAAAAAAAGGACAAGGAATGTTGGGAATGTTGGACAGGGCTCTACTTTGGAATAACCTCCAAATGGTAAAAGAAATAGAGAAAATTGAAATGAACTCTTTGGCACAGTACGGGTGTAAAATAGTTTGATATATATGGCAAGATGGGGACATTATAGATTGGGAAAAATTGAAAAATAGTGTGCAAATAGGAGATAGTGCAGGGTTTGAATACATCAGATTAAGAAGTATATTTATGGGGGCTATAGAAAAGGGACTGGTGATTGGGTCTTTAAGTGAATCTATGATTAATTTATAATCATAAATTAAAAAATCCTAAATAAAAAAAATCATTTCTAGTATATGCAGAACACTTAATTTGGTTTTGAGACAAGATTTGAATCATAGTAGCACTAGGATTTGGCATCTCATTGTTAAGATTCATAATAAAAAAAATAATAGAAAAAAAAATAATAAAAAAAACTATAAATAAATAATAAATAAAGAAATAAACTAAATTAAAAAAAATCCGATCCCATTTGGAGCACAGATGCCTCTACAAAGCCTTATAATATCTATAAAGCACAATTTAGTGTGATACAATATGTTTACTGTATGAGACAATTATCAGTATTTATTATGTAAACTTTATTAGTAAACCAATTTTGTAACATGTTTAATACCAAGTTGACATTTTGATGCTTCATAGAGGATCCTTTACGGGTAAAAAGTTGCATGAGTAAATAAAGTGATCAAGCTTTTGCGTCAATGAATGCTGGCTGCTATAACCTTTCATTTAATACCATCTTTATAATGCACCATAATTAATATCTTTGCTGTTATTATTTAGTATATGTAGTATATGCTCAATTTAGCTTGTGTATAATGGACACCTGCTGTGAATGGGCTGTGGGCATGATTGCCTCATTAACCCTATAATAATTCTATCTACCAGTTCTTTATCACATGACTATCCAAAATGAGTATTACATATTTATCTGGATAGTAGACTATGTAGATGTTTGAGCAAGAATCAGGCACTTCTGTTTGAATTGACATTTATAAAAATCAGAAGTTTATAAAGGCTTTTAGGCCCCAGTGCAAATGTTCAGCTGCCAGCCATCCCTGGGCAATTTCTTTCCACAGCTGCCAGCCATGGCATAACTTTTAGGGGTAATGCTGGTCTTGTCCTTTCTAAGCTTTTATTGCTACTGTTTTAGGGACCTGAACACTATGCCCTCTTAGCATCAAATCAAATAAATCAAATAAATGGACAGTACCATAAAAATTAGCTATACTGCAACCAGATACACAAGGCCACATAGTATCCAGGCAAATAGTATGTAATGATATACAATCCAGTGTCATTGGGATCTTCCCTGGCATCTTTGTCAGTTAAAATGCCGGAATGGTCCAGAAGCCGGATAGGACAATAGGTTCCGTAGTGGAAAATCCTATCCAGCTTGAAACTTTTGTAAAAAAAATGGTGAAACGTCCTAATGACTGATGAATGTCTGTATCCGTTTCGGTATCAGTTGTTCTTAATTTCTGCATAAAAAAATTATCCTGAAGGAACTGATATATGTTAACCCTGCTCTTCAGAGAATCCAGGTCTAGTAGATTGAGGGTAGCTCTCTTTCATCCCTGGTAGTCCAGGTCTGTAAAAGGGTAAATGTCTGTAAGTTTTACAGTCTATAGCCGTAAAGGTGTTTGTGTCAGCATCCCTTGTAATCTAGAGTAGTAAGAATGAATATTTGTGGTGGTCTAGGGCAGTGAAGGGGTTAATGTCAGACTCCCTAGTGGTCCAGGACAGTGAATGGGTTTAAGTAAGTATATCTGGTGGTCTAGGAGAGTGAGGAGGTTAATATCAGAAAACCTAGTGGAGAGCAGACTGTGCAGCTGTAAGTGTGATTCAGGAGTGCTCTGTCCAACCATTAAGGGGATGGTCAGTGTTAGTATTGTGCAGGGGACCTGCAGTTCCCCTGGCCTGGGGGTCCAGTCACAATTGCGGTTGATGCAATCCCAGACTTTAAAAGCCAATAGATATCCTGGTCCTTGGTGCTGCCATCTGCAAATGCAGCACCAAGGATGACAATGTCTATAGGCCCATAAGCAAGGGTCTTTACCCTAAACGTACATTGCGGTAAATATCAATACAAATTTTCCAGTTTACAAGTTCTCTACATGCATCTATTCAATTGGATCCCTCAGTGCTAATTTCCTTTTCTCGGCATGTTTTTATAAATGTTGTTCATGCATTTTCTTCTGATGTTTTTCAAGTCCTATAAAGAAGCCTAGGGGAATAATGCCATATAATGCCAAAACATAGTAAACCTGGACTGTGCTGTGTTTTGAAAAAAAAATGTCACTTACCCAAAAAGAAAACACCATTAACAGAAACTTATTTCTTGTAACATTTTATATTTGACAATAGAATTTAACATCTGGTCACATTTAATGAAGGGAAAAGCTATTAAAATGATTAAAAATGGCAGTAAAAAGATGGCTTGTCAGAAAAATTCTGCGTAACCAGTCTTATTGCGGTTCTCCTTGTTTCAAGTTGAGCTGTCTTGTGTATTCACATCAGCCATAATTAAAATAGAAATAAAGCCATAATGAGATCCATCAAAGCCAGCTAACCAGCAGGTAACAGGAGACTTTCTGCATATATTACACTGGGTAAGACAAAATCTTTGGCACTTGGACACTTGGATCACACATGCACAGCAGTAGTGTCTGCACCGTCACCATGGAAGGTGCCTGGCACTGAAAGCCCTCTCAGACATATTGTAATCCTAGCCATTTAACCATTGAGATGCCATGATCAATGCTAACCATGGCATTAACAAAGTGAGTATCTCCTACAATCAATGCACATATGTATTTCATATCTACACACAGATGGGTGACTGGCTCATCCACTTCATGTGCACTACACTAGTTTTAGAAAAGATTGAAGGACTTTTTTATTTTATTTAAACCCAGCACTTTTTACCTGGTGTCATCTATATTTTCTCATAGATTGTAAGCTTTTGTGATCAGAACCCTCACTCCACTTGTGTCACCCCCATATCTTCATAGATCTAAGCTCTTGTAAGCAAGATCGTCACTTCCCATGTATCGCCCCTATATACTCATAAATTGTAAGCTCTTTTGACTAGGAGCCTCATTCTTCTTTATCATCTCTTTTTCTTATAGATTTTAAGCCCTTGTGAACAGAGTCCTCATTCCTCTTGTGTCCCCCCTTATTTGCTCATATATTGTAAGTTCTTGTGAGAAGGGTCTCATTCCTCATATCATCTTTATAACCTCATAGATTTAAAGCCCTTGTGAGCAGAGTCCTCGTCCTTCTTGTGACACCTCTATTCCCTCATAGATTGTAAACTTTTGTGAGCAGAGTCCTTATTCCTCTTGTATCATCCCCATTGTCTCATAGAGTGTAAGCTCTTGTGAACAGGGCTCTTAGTCTTCTTGTTCCATCCCTATTTCCTCATAGATTGTAAGCTCCTATGACCAGGGCCCTTAGTTCTGTTGTGTCACCTCTATTTCCTCATAGATTATAAGCTCTTGTGATCAGCGTCCTCACTCCTCATGTATCACCCCTATATCTTCATAGATTGTAGGCTTACATGAAGTGAAGCCTCACTCCTCGTGTTCCCCTATTTCCTCATATATTGCAAACTCTTGTGAACAGGGGCCTCACTCCTCTTGTGTCCCCCTATTCCTCATAGATTATAAACTCTTGTGAACAGGGCCCTCATTCCTCTTGTGTCCCCCTATTCCTCATAGATTATAAACTCTTGTGAACAGGGGCCTCACTCCTCTTGTGTCCCCCTATTCCTCATAGATTATAAACTCTTGTGAACAAGGGCCTCACTCCTCTTGTGTCCCCCTATTCCTCATAGATTATAAACTCTTGTGAACAGGGCCCTCACTCCTCTTGTGTCCCCCTATTTCTTTATAGATTGTAAGCTCTTGTGATAAGGGCCCCCACTCCTCTTGTATCACCTCTATTTCCTCATATATTGTAAGCTCCTCTAGTGCCCCCCTATTTCCTCATAGATGGTAAGCTCATGACCAGGGCCCTCACTCCTCTTGTGCCCCCCTATTTCCTCATAGATTGCAAGCTTCTGTGACCAGGCCCCTCACTCCTCTTGTGCCCCCCTATTTCCTCATATATTGTAAGCTCCGGTGACCAGGCCCCTCACTCCTCTTGTGTCCCCCCTATTTCCATATAGATTGTAAGCTCCTGTGACCAGGCCCCTCACTCCTCTTGTGCCCCCCTATTTCCTCATATATTGTAAGCTCCGGTGACCAGGCCCCTCACTCCTCTTGTGTCCCCCCTATTTCCATATAGATTGTAAGCTCCGGTGACCAGGCCCCTCACTCCTCTTGTGTCCCCCTATTTCCTCATATATTGTAAGCTCTTGTGATCAGGGTCCCCACTTCTCTTGTGCCACCCTATTTCCTCATAGAAGGTAAGCTCCGGTGACCAGGCCCCTCACTTCTCTTGCGCCACCCTATTTCCTCATATATTGTAAGCTCCGGTGACCAGGCCCCTCACTCCTCTTGTGTCCCCCTATTTCCTCATAGATTGTAAGCTCATGACCAGGCCCCTCAATCCTCTTGTGCCCCCCTATTTCCTCATAGATTGTAAGCTCTGGTGACCAGGCCCCTCACTCCTCTTGTGCCCCCCTATTTCCTCATATATTGTAAGCTCCTGTGACCAGGCCCCTCACTCCTCTTGTGTCCCCCTATTTCCTCATATATTGTAAGCTCCGGTGACCAGGCCCCTCACTCCTCTTGTGTCCCCCTATTTCCTCATATATTGTAAGCTCCGGTGACCAGGCCCCTCACTCCTCTTGTGCCCCCCTATTTCCTCATATATTGTAAGCTCCGGTGACCAGGCCCCTTACTCCTCTTGTGCCCCCCTATTTCCTCATATATTGTAAGCTCCGGTGACCACTCTTCTTGCTTCACTCCTAGTTCATCATAGATTGTAAGCTCTTTCTATAGCCCTTATTCCTCTTGCCTCACAATACATGTTGCCCCTGAATGTTAAAGTGCTTTAGAATATGTTGGCGCTATAAATAACTGATAAATGTATCAGTTTTTCACAGTTTCTCTGTCTTTTACAGACATCCATAGGTCTAACAAATGCCAAGGCCACTTTATATGTGCAGGTTATGATGCTGTTACGCCTAGCGCTCCGGGTCCCCGCTCCTCCCCGGAGCGCTCACGGCGTCTCTCTCCCTGCAGCGCCCCGGTCAGTCCCGCTGACCGGGAGCGCTGCACTGTCATGGCCGTCGGGGATGCGATTCGCACAGCGGGACGCGCCCGCTCGCGAATCGCATCCCAGGTCACTTACCCGTCCCGGTCCCCTGCTGTCTTGTGCTGGCGCGCGCGGCTCCGCTCTCTAGGGCGCGCGCGCGCCAGCTCTCTGAGACTTAAAGGGCCAGTGCACCAATGATTGGTGCCTGGCCCAATTAGCTTAATTGGCTCCCACCTGTTCCCAGACTATATCTGATCTCCTCCCTTGCACTCCCTTGCCGGATCTTGTTGCCTTGTGCCAGTGAAAGCGTTTAGTGTGTCCAAAGCCTGTGTACCTGAACTTCTGCTATCCATCCTGACTACGAACCTTGCCGCCTGCCCCCGACCTTCTGCTACGTCTGACCTTGCCTCTGCCTTGTCCTTCTGTCCCACGCCTTCTCAGCAGTCAGTGAGGTTGAGCCGTTGCTAGTGGATACGACCTGGTTGCTACTGCCGCAGCAAGACCATCCCGCTTTGCGGCGGGCTCTGGTGAAAACCAGTAGCCTCTTAGAACCGGTCCACTAGCACGGTCCACGCCAATCCCTCGCTGACACAGCGGATCCACAACCCGTAAGCCGAATCGTGACAGTATATACATCTTACAGTGAGAATTTAAAATATTTTTAAAAATCTCCCATTTAGTGTCAGTAATCTTGTTTTTGAGGACATTATCCCATTTTATATTGTTAAGGCCTTCTCTGAGTTGATCAGACTTTGCCTTCCTAAAGTTCATTGTTTTTATGGCCCCTCAAGAGATTCCCTTATTGAAGTTATACTGTAATGTATTATATTATGATCACTATTTCTTTATGAGATTCACAGGTCTGTCTCCCAGTTTATATTAGGATAGTTAAAGTCCCCCATTCCTCACACCCAAGTGAAGACTTATCACCACCTGAGCTGCCAAAGCCTTTTCTCTTGGTCCCAATTCTTCTGGAGCCACCGTCCTCTGAAGAGTCCTTTCCAGTAGGACCCCTATCGTCTGAAGAGTCCTTTCCAGTAGGACCCCTATCGTCTGAAGAGTCCTTTCCAGTAGGACCCCTATCGTCTGAAGAGTCCTTTCCAGTAGGACCCCTATAGTCTGAAGAGTCATTTCCAGTTGGACCCCAATCTTCTCCAGGTTCCTTTCCAGTTGGACCCCAATCTTCTCCAGGTTCCTTTCCAGTTGGACCCCAATCTTCTCCAGGTTCCTTTCCAGTTGGACCCCAATCTTCTCCAGGTTCCTTTCCAGTTGGACCCCCATCTTCTAAAGCTTCCTTTCCAGCTGGACCCCCATCCTCCCAAGAGATCTTCCTACCTGGATCCTTCCCAACCATGAGCCAAACAGAAGTGTCCACCGGCTTCATTCGCCCACCCTTGATTGGACCACCGGGGAGATCAAGTACTGGGACCCTGCCTGCCACAGGAAGTGCCTCTCCCCCCCTCCCAGTCCCGTCAGGCAAGCCTCTGTGCCTCCTCATGGCCCCCGTCCTGGTGACACACTGCCCCGTGCCAGGCTTCGCCCTCTGCCCTCCCTCCCCATTCCCACTCCTGCTGTACTGCCTGCCGTTGAGGAAACCCTCCAGTCTTTCCCGGTGTCCTCATCCCAGGGGAGGCAGTTACCGGACAAAGAAAAGGGGAGACCTAAGGGGGGGGGTACTGTTACGCCTAGCGCTCCGGGTCCCCGCTCCTCCCCGGAGCGCTCACGGCGTCTCTCTCCCTGCAGCGCCCCGGTCAGTCCCGCTGACCGGGAGCGCTGCACTGTCATGGCCGTCGGGGATGCGATTCGCACAGCGGGACGCGCCCGCTCGCGAATCGCATCCCAGGTCACTTACCCGTCCCGGTCCCCTGCTGTCTTGTGCTGGCGCGCGCGGCTCCGCTCTCTAGGGCGCGCGCGCGCCAGCTCTCTGAGACTTAAAGGGCCAGTGCACCAATGATTGGTGCCTGGCCCAATTAGCTTAATTGGCTCCCACCTGTTCCCAGACTATATCTGATCTCCTCCCTTGCACTCCCTTGCCGGATCTTGTTGCCTTGTGCCAGTGAAAGCGTTTAGTGTGTCCAAAGCCTGTGTACCTGAACTTCTGCTATCCATCCTGACTACGAACCTTGCCGCCTGCCCCCGACCTTCTGCTACGTCTGACCTTGCCTCTGCCTTGTCCTTCTGTCCCACGCCTTCTCAGCAGTCAGTGAGGTTGAGCCGTTGCTAGTGGATACGACCTGGTTGCTACTGCCGCAGCAAGACCATCCCGCTTTGCGGCGGGCTCTGGTGAAAACCAGTAGCCTCTTAGAACCGGTCCACTAGCACGGTCCACGCCAATCCCTCGCTGACACAGCGGATCCACAACCCGTAAGCCGAATCGTGACAGATGCATTATAATAAAACAGAATAAAGTGAAAATTACCCTAGTGTAACCTAAAAAAGTAGAATACAATAAAGGCTTAAAAGTAGCAAAAATGCTAAGTAAATCAACAGTACTTATTTTATTTTTAAAACAAAATAAGTTAAGGGTTTAATAAAGGAGAATTTTAGTTCTATGTTTTATATTTTTCCTTCCTGCTGTTCTGTATTGGCCTTTTGTGCTTTTTAAAACTGTGTTGTGTAATACAGTGACTACAATGTGTGTGGGGGGGGGGGGGGGGGGGGGACAGAATAAAGCTCCTTAGTTTAGTCCCCAGGGATCCTGGCTTGCATATCAATGTAGCGTTCAGTAGAATTAAAACTTGGTATAAATACTCATATTATCTCTGGCAGCCCCGGTCGTCTCGGACCAACAGATTTATATCTCCAATGAAGACATGTTTGTCTTCCTTTTTTTATCCAACCATAAGTGATGCCGTTCTGCCGCTATAATTCTTATTTACTGGACTGGTCGGCCGCTGGCCATCACAGGGAAATAGATTTTGAGAATTTATTTCGCACCAAGCTTCAGGGAAAGAGTACAGGAGCAGACGACAATTTATTACAGCTTTGTTCACATTCCTCATCTCAGTACCCTGTGCCACTGTGTCATGTAGCTGTCACCGGCACGAGGAAACAAGCAACACAGCACCGAGGGTTAGATGGGGCAATGGTAGCAATTTTACCAAAGTATTAAAAAGCAATATAACAAGTTAGAAGTTAAAAGAAGGAACTATGGGAAGTGTTTTATATAGCTGGGCAATGGGAAAAGGCATTGGGAATTGTTAAGTGAAGCCTTGGAGTAATAGACTTTCTATGGCTGGTCACAAACACAATGTAAACTATTTTGTATGTCACTGTAAGTATAATACTATAAGATGTCATTCTGCTCAATACTTCAATAGCCTGATAAAAAATGGATTCTATGGCAGAAACAGATACTTGACATGTCTGATGATTTGGCATGGTTGCCCTTTAGTGTGGTAGCCCCACCAGATGTAGCAAAAGTACAACTCCCAGCATGCCCGGACAGCCGTTGGCTGTCCAGGCATGCTGGGAGTTGTACTTTTGCAAGATCTGGAGGGCCACAGTTTGGAAACCACTGTCCTAGATCAAAAAATGTTGCAACCCCCATGTTTCAATTACAAAAGACAACTGCGTTGTGGATCAGTATGGGGTGCAGCATATCGAGCATTTTCATACAAGGTGACTCCAGATAGACGTAAACCTGATCTCCTTAATACAAAAGTTTGGTTACAGAATTGAAAAGTTATAAAAACTTTCTACTATACTTTGTGTTTCATTTCCACACTATTTTAAAGAATTTAAAAACACTCTTGCTTAGACCATAATCACACAATGTAAAATGTGTGGACTGCCCGCCTGGAAAACACTGGGAGACATTTGGCATATTTGCATGTTCAGGAGGCACTAGGACCACTCGGACATACGCTGTCTCCATAGACGGCAATGCATTTCCGAGCGGAATCTGCAGAAACAATGAGCAGGTTTATTATTTAGGCGGACAGCGAAATCGGGATTTCCGGCGTAAATTCTACGGGGTGCATTGTGCAGCAGAATCCTATTGAAATCAATGAAAGCAGTGGAATTTCCAAGCGAAATATTTCCAAAGAATTCCGCTCGGAAAATCCACCATGGGAACATGGCCTTTACAGTCAGAGGCAGCAATTTCTCATAGCCAGACTGTATCCAGTCTAGGCAATCAGCAGCACGTACACAAATCGTTCTAGAAGTTTGCTACATTTTATCAGTCTGGAGTCAAAGAACACCAGGGGGTACCAGAACAAATAAGCATTATTTAAATTATTGCAATTGAAAATTATTGAAAACTAATGTTTTGCGTGATCTAGAAGAGAAATGAAAATTTTTCTCTGTCAGCTATTTAGTCTAATTTGGTTGTACTACTATTGTAACTTATTCCATCTTCGGGGCCTGTGGGTACCTAATGGGGTGCCCTAATGGGGTGCAGCATATCCAGCATTTCCATACAAGGTGGCTCCAGATCACTGGAGGAAAATCCAGAAGTAATATGGTCACTGAATTGAAACTTTATATTACTTCCTCCCATACTTTGTGTTTTATTTTCACACCATTTTTAAGCAATGAAAAACACTCTCCCTTACAAACAAAGGCAGCAACACGGCTTATAGCTAGTCCTCACTGCTCATTTCTAGTACTTACCACTCATTTCTAGTCCTCACCCCTCATTTTTAATCCTCATCACTTATAGCTAGTCCTCACCGCTTATAGCTAGTCCTCAAAACTCACAGCTAGTCCTCACCACTCATAGCTAGTCCTCACCGCTCATAGCTAGTTCTCACTGCTCAAAGCTAGTCCTCATCGCTCATAGCTAGTCCTTACCGCTCATAGCTAGTCCTCATCGCTAGTTGTTACCGCTCATAGCTAGGCCTCACTGCTCATAGCTAGTCCTCACCACTCATAGCTAGTTCTTACTGCTCATACCTAGTCCCCATCCCTCATAGCTAGTCCTCACCACTCATAGCTAATCTTCACCGCTCATAGCTAGTTCTCACCACTCATAGCTAGTCCTCACGGCTCATAGCTAGTCCTCACCGCTCATAGCTAGTCTTCACCGCTCATAGCTAGTTCTCACTGCTCAAAGCCAGTCCTCATCGCTCATAGCTAGTCCTCACCGCTCATAGCTAGTCCTCATCGCTAGTTCTTACTGCTCATAGCTAGTCCTCACCACTCATAGCTAGTTCTTACTGCTCACACCTAGTCCTCATCCCTCATAGCTAGTCTTCACCGCTCATAGCTAGTCCTCATGGCTCATAGCTAGTTCTCACAGCCCATAGCTAGTCCTCACGGCTCATAGCTAGTCCTCATGGCTCATAGCTAGTCCTCACCGCTCATAGCTAGTCCTCACCGCTCATAGCTAGTCCTCACCGCTCATAGCTAGTCCTCACCTAGTTCCCACTGCTCATAGCTAGTAGAGATGAGCAAATTTTTGAAAAATTCAATTTGGCCGATTCGACGAATTTTCCAAAAAGAATTGTTACGGTCCAAATTTATTTGCAACAAATCTCTATTGAAAACTGCTATTTCTGGCCTACAGAGAGCCTCAATAGGGATGTAGTACACTTTGCCTTGTCATAACATGCATAGGGAGTGTGCTGTGTTAGTGAAACAATACTGTTATTCAGTATGACATGCAGATTACGGGCATCGCTATTAGAATCACTGACCAAGAGCGTCTGGATGTGGCAGCAGGGTCTGGAGACCATATGGTGTCACAATTGAAGAGATTAAAGAGATATTTTTATGTAATTTTTATTTAATATAACTTGAATTTATTTTAATTTTTTTAAAACCTTTTTTGAAGACCCATTCTGGTGAGCATCGAGCTGGTGGTCCGCTGCAAGGCGAGCCACCACCTGTTCCAGCCTCTGCCTCTCAGCGACTGTCTTACTCTTTGTGGAACTGTGAATGTTTAATTTAATCAGTTATGGTTCATTGTTATCGCTCCAACCTGTTTCATTGGATTCTTGTGGTAATTTCAGAGGTAATATATGACGACGACTAGAGAAGAGTGAATTTTTTAAAAATTTGATTCGTCCGATTTGATTCGCTAATCTCTACTGAGGACCCATTGGAGGGCAAGTCTGGTGCCAGCAGCCGCAGTAATTCCAGCTCCAATAGTGTATAATTTCTGCAGTGTAAACTATGGAAAAGCTCCTAGTTGTATCTTAAAATCGAGCCGGCGGTCCGCCGCGAGGCCAGCTACCACCTATCCACAGCCCTCTCTCAGCGGACCCCCATGCTCTAAGTGTCCACTTGAAACGGGAGGGACTGAAGTACCAACAACTTGGACAGGAGCACATTCAGCTTCTGTGCCGTTGGATAAGTGGGTGAATAAAGCTAAAAGTTTAAATTATTAATTACAATTAATTAAAATTAAAATGAATTAATAAAAATTATTTAATATTAAAAAAATTTATGTAATGTGCCAGCAGCATGAGGAGACCACATGGCGGCACAATGACACAGCCTGGAGGTAGAGGTGGCACTAGCATGAGGAGACCAAAATGTGGCAGAATGACTAAGCCTGGAGGTAGCAGCAGCAAGAGGAGACCATATGGTGACAGAATGACAGGGGGAGGGAATAGCATAAGACAGAGGCAATTGGAGGACAGGGACTGCTCCCGGGCCTTGCCAACTGATGGTTGTGTCTGAGGAACCCACCTACTATTGACTGGGGTTGTCATATGTCACTTGTGATGAAGTGGATGACCAAGTAAACCAGTCAATGACAGCAGATGGGTTACTGGTCAAGACACGACCGCCAGCTGATACCAGGAGCTCAGGCCTCTTGCTTCGACTCCTGCTGCCACTCACCCCCTGCCTGCTGCGACCTCTGTATGCGCCTGATGAATTTAGGCCTCTACCACTCCTCTGTGCAAGTCCTGGCACTTCTCTGCCTGACATCGTTAGTGTGTATATGAGGGGAGTACAATAAGCTTCATTACGCTTAAAACAGTATTTGTCTAGAACAGCAGCAGGTGTGTACTTTTGGCTGGCCGTTCACTGTAACTAGACCCTTAAGACTTTAACAGAAACAAAATGGTACACCACTTAAATGTACATATGTGGTATGCACTTATGAGGGGAATTAAATGCGCTCCAGTACGCTTAAAACAGTATTTGTCTAGAATAGCAACAGGTGTGTACTTCTGGCTGGCTTTTCACAGTAACTAGGCCTTTAAGACTTTAACAGTAACAAAATGGAACACCACATAGATTTACGAACATGGTATGTACTTATATAGGGAGTAGAATACGCTCCACTGCGCATAAAACAGAATTTGTCTACAACATCAGCAGGTGTGTACTTTTGGCTGGCCTTTCACAGTAAGGCTGGGTTCACATCAAATTTTTGCAATACAGTTCCTGTATCAGGTTTTTGATAAAGAACAGATTCCTCAAAACCTAACTAAACTGTACCAAAACTGTATCAAAACGTGTGTACAAATTTTAATCCGTATACAGTATTTCTCTACATCACCAGCTGGTGTGTACTTTTGGATGGCCTTTCACAGTAACTAGGCCCTTGAGACTTTAACAGGAACAAAATGGTGGACTACTTAGATGTACGCACAGGTTACACTTAATAGAGGAAAATACACTTTTAGTGCTCTGCTCACCCTAACTGGTTGGCTACTATTAGCTTTTCAGTTGTTGCACACACCAGTGCTGCAGCACACAATCGCTGAGTACTCCACCCAAAATTGCACTTTCTCTCTCAATCTCACTCCCTTCCCTATCAGTGCTTCTAGGCTGGATTTGGGTTTGAGGTGAATCACTGCTTTAATATACCCACAATTGCACTTTCTCTCTCAATCTCTCTCTCTCTCTCTTCCCTATTAGTGCTTTTAGGATGGATTTGGGCTTGAGGTAAATCGCTGCTGTAAAAAAGCTTTTCTGTGCAACACACACTGCTCTCTGTCCCTCTCTCTCTGTAATAGAACGCTGAAGTGACTGGCCGCAAGATGTCTGTTGATTATATAGGGCTGTGACATCACAGAGGTGACTGGCTGCTGATAGGCTGCATGCTGCATGTGATTCAGGGTAATCCCACCTACCCACCTTGCCGCCTTCCAAGAGTTCCTTGCCCTATGTCCTCACATGTGGATCCGCCATGTTAGATGCCCTGGAGCCTGGACCGCACTAAATGGAGTTTAATGAAGTGATTTGTGCGATGGAATCATTGCGATATTCGCATTCATTGTGAATTGATTTTATCCTGAAATTCGTAATGAATTTGCATTCGTCGGATTCCATTTGCTCCTCCCTAATAGCTAGTCCTCACCGCTCATAGCTAGTCCTCACCGCTCATAGCTAGTCCTCACCGCTCATAGCTAGTCCTCACTGCTCATAGCTAGTTCTCACTGCTCATAGCTAGTCCTCAACGCTCATAGCTAATCCTCACCGCTCATAGCTAGTCCTCACCACTCATAGCTAGTTCTCACTGCTCATAGCTAATCCTCACTGCTCATAGCTAATCCTCACTGCTCATAGCTAATCCTCACTGCTCATTGCTACTCCTCACTGCTCATAGCTAGTTCTCACTGCTCATAGCTAATCCTCACTGCTCATAGCTAGTCCTCACTGCTCATAGCCAGTTCTCACTGCTCAAGGCTAATCCTCACTGCTCATAGCTAATCCTCACTGCTCATAGCTAATCCTCTCTGCTCATAGCTAGTTCTCACTGCTCATAGCTAATCCTCACTGCTCATAGCTAGTTCTCACTGCTCATAGCTAATCCTCACTGCTCATAGCTAGTTTTCACTGCTCATAGCTAGACCAGTGTTTCCCAACCCAGTCCTCCCTGTTCTATTCCAATGGAGTAACTGAAAAAACACGGAATGTTGGTGTGCCTTGAGGACTGGGTTGGGAAACACTGAGCTAGACAATATCCAGTCTAGGGAATGTGCTGTGAGCTAAATCAGCAGCAGGTACACAAATCGTTCTGGGAGTTTGCTACAATGTATCAGTCTGGAGTCAAAGAACACAAGGGGGGCACCAGAACAATTGTGACTTGATACATAAGCATTATTATAATTATTGCAATTGAAAACTATTGAAAACGAATTATGTTTTGCGTGATCTAGAAGAGAAATGTAAAATTTACTCTGTCAGCTATTTAGTCTCATTTGGTTGTACTACTATTGTAATTTATTCCATCTTCAGGGATAACAGCCAATGTCCCCATTAGTGAGTGATCTGATAGTGAAGCAGGGTAGAGACAAGAAAAACAAATCCCAACAGAGTGCCTGAGAATCAGGCAAACCATAGCTTATGTCGACCTGTATCATGTTTTATCCACAGGGGATGTAAATGCTGTGGTTTTTTTCTGCAGTTAAAAATCTGCAGCATTTCTACATGGAAATTCCAAGCAGAAAATCCACATTAAATAGTGCACGTTCTGGTGCGGGTTTGTTGCTGCAGACTATTCTAGTAAGTTAATAATAAGTGAGTAAATGTTTAAAATCTACAGGAGTAGATTTTGCTTCAGATCCACAATTTTTCTGCTGCAAAATCCACAACTATATAAATTTTGTTGCATATTTTGGCTGCAAATGCAAATCTGCAACAAATCCACAATGTAAATTTTAATGCTGTGGATTTAAAATCAGGTCAATCTTTATGAATGCAGACATGAATGAAATATTGAATTCCTTAAGGACACAGCTAAATTTCATTTTTGGGTTTACGTTTCTTCTCCTTGCCTTTTAAGTGCCCCAACTCTTTTGTTTGACCACTTGTACTTTACAATGAAACCTTTAATTTTACCATAACATTTTTGGTTAATTTTTTAATGCCATGATTTGTAGTGTTTAGGTGTAGTTTTTGTTTTATTTTTGCCTATTGGTGACTTTTTTGGTCCCTTTTTATAAAAAAAATTCTGGGATGTGATGTGACCAAAAATGTAACTGGTGTGACCAGCAGTTTGGGACTTTGGTATTTCTTTTTACGTTTACGCCGTTCACAGTACAGAATCATTAGCATTATATTTTAATTATATATTTTTAAAAATGATTCTACATATGGCAACACCAAATATGTTTTACATATTTTTAGGGTTTTCTAAGAGAAGCTATTTTGGAGTATCTTGATAAAAATAAATGTATGACCCCATATCAGCATGGCTTTATGAGGGATCGGCTCTGTCAAACTAACTGTTACGCCTAGCGCTCCGGGTCCCCGCTCCTCCCCGGAGCGCTCACGGCGTCTCTCTCCCCGCAGCGCCCCGGTCAGTCCCGCTGACCGGGAGCGTGGCACTGTCATGGCCGTCGGGGATGCGATTCGCACAGCGGGACGCGCCCGCTCGCGAATCGCATCCCAGGTCACTTACCCGTCCCGGTCCCCTGCTGTCATGTGCTGGCGCGCGCGGCTCCGCTCTCTAGGGCGCGCGCGCGCCAGCTCTCTGAGACTTAAAGGGCCAGTGCACCAATGATTGGTGCCTGGCCCAATTAGCTTAATTGGCTCCCACCTGCTCCCAGACTATATCTGCTCACTGCCCCTGCACTCCCTTGCCGGATCTTGTTGCCTTAGTGCCTAGAGAAAGCGTTTACTGTGTTTGTCCATACTGTGTACTTGACCTCCTGCTATTGCCATATTGACTACGATTCTTGCTGCCTGCCCCGACCTTCTGCTACGTCCGACCTTGCTCTTGTCTACTCCCTTGTACCGCGCCTATCTTCAGCAGTCAGAGAGGTTGAGCCGTTGCTAGTGGATACGACCTGGTTGCTACCGCCGCTGCAAGACCATCCTGCTTTGCGGCGGGCTCTGGTGAAAACCAGTAGCAGCTTAGAACCGGTCCACTAGCACGGTCCACGCCTATCGCTCTCTGGCACAGAGGATCCACCTCAAGCCTGCCGAATCGTGACAGTAGATCCGGCCATGGATCCCGCTGAGGTTCCCCTGCCAGTTGTCTCTGACCTCACTACGCTGGTCGCCCAGCAAGCCCGACAGATCGCCCAACAAGATCACCAGCTGTCGTACTTGACCACCATGACACAGCAACTTCAGTCGCAGCTACAGCAGCTTCAGTCACAGCTACAGCAATTTCAGTCACAGCTACAGCAGCAACAACCATCTCCTCCGCCGGCTCCTGCACCTCTTCCGCAGCGAGTGGCCGCTCCTAGCCTCCGCTTGTCCCTGCCGGACAAATTTGATGGGGACTCTAAGTTTTGCCGTGGCTTTCTTTCGCAATGTTCCCTGCACTTGGAGATGATGTCGGACCAGTTTCCTACTGAAAGGTCTAAGGTGGCTTTCGTAGTCAGCCTTCTGTCTGGGAAAGCTCTGTCATGGGCCACACCGCTCTAGGACCGCAATGACCCCGTCACTGCCTCTGTACACTCCTTCTTCTCGGAAATTCGAAGTGTCTTTGAGGAACCTGCCCGAGCTTCTTCTGCCGAGACTGCCCTGCTGAACCTGGCCCAGGGTAATTCTTCAGTGGGCGAGTACGCCATCCAATTTCGTACTCTTGCTTCCGAATTATGATGGAATAACGAGGCTCTCTGCGCGACCTTTAAAAAAGGCCTATCCAGTCGCATCAAGGATGTGCTGGCCGCACGAGAGATTCCTGCCAACCTGCAAGAACTTATCCATTTGGCCACCCGCATTGACATGCGTTTTTCTGAGAGACATCAAGAGCTCCGCCAGGAAAAAGACTTAGATCTCTGGGCACCTCTCCCACAGTCTCCGTTGCAATCTACGCCTGGGCCTCCCGCCGAGGAGGCCATGCAAGTGGATCGGTCTCGCCTGACCCAGGAAGAGAGGAATCGCCGTAGGGAAGAAAATCTTTGTCTGTACTGTGCCAGTACCGAACATTTCTTGGTGGATTGCCCTATTCGTCCTCCACGTCTGGGAAACGCACGCTCGCACCCAGCTCTCGTGGGTGTGGCGTCTCTTGATTCTAAGTCGGCTTCTCCACGTCTCACGGTGCCCGTGCGGATTTCTCCTTCAGCCAACTCCTCCCTCTCAGCCGTGGCCTGCTTGGACTCTGGTGCCTCTGGGAATTTTATTCTGGAGTCTTTGGTGAATAAATTCCGCATCCCGGTGACCCGTCTCGTCAAGCCGCTCTACATTTCCGCGGTCAACGGAGTCAGGTTGGATTGCACCGTGCGTTACCGCACAGAAGCCCTCCTGATGTGTATTGGACCCCACCACGAAAGGATTGAGTTATTCGTCCTTCCCAACTGTACCTCTGAGGTCCTCCTCGGTCTGCCATGGCTCCGGCTTCATTCTCCCACCCTTGATTGGACCACCGGGGAGATCAAGAACTGGGACTCTGCCTGCCATAGGAAGTGCCTCTCCCCCCCTCCCAGTCCCGTCAGGCAAGCCTCAGTGCCTCCTCATGGCCCCCGTCCTGGTGTCACACTGCCCCGTGCCAGGCTCCGCCCTCTGCCCTCCCTCCCCATTCCCACTTCTGCTGTACTGCCTGCCGTTGAGGAAACCCTCCAGTCTTTCCCGGTGTCCTCATCCCAGGGGAGGCAGTTACCGGACAAAGAAAAGGGGAGACCTAAGGGGGGGGGGGTACTGTTACGCCTAGCGCTCCGGGTCCCCGCTCCTCCCCGGAGCGCTCACGGCGTCTCTCTCCCCGCAGCGCCCCGGTCAGTCCCGCTGACCGGGAGCGCTGCACTGTCATGGCCGTCGGGGATGCGATTCGCACAGCGGGACGCGCCCGCTCGCGAATCGCATCCCAGGTCACTTACCCGTCCCGGTCCCCTGCTGTCATGTGCTGGCGCGCGCGGCTCCGCTCTCTAGGGCGCGCGCGCGCCAGCTCTCTGAGACTTAAAGGGCCAGTGCACCAATGATTGGTGCCTGGCCCAATTAGCTTAATTGGCTCCCACCTGCTCCCAGACTATATCTGCTCACTGCCCCTGCACTCCCTTGCCGGATCTTGTTGCCTTAGTGCCTAGAGAAAGCGTTTACTGTGTTTGTCCATACTGTGTACTTGACCTCCTGCTATTGCCATATTGACTACGATTCTTGCTGCCTGCCCCGACCTTCTGCTACGTCCGACCTTGCTCTTGTCTACTCCCTTGTACCGCGCCTATCTTCAGCAGTCAGAGAGGTTGAGCCATTGCTAGTGGATACGACCTGGTTGCTACCGCCGCTGCAAGACCATCCCGCTTTGCGGCGGGCTCTGGTGAAAACCAGTAGCAGCTTAGAATCGGTCCACTAGCACGGTCCACGCCTATCCCTCTCTGGCACAGAGGATCCACCTCCAGCCTGCCGAATCGTGACACTAACCTGATCAGCTTCTATGAGGAGGTGAGCTCCAGACTGGACCAGGGGGAATCGCTGGATGTCGTATATCTGGATTTTTCCAAAGCATTTGATACGGTGCCACATAAAAAATTGGTGAATAAAATTAGAAGGATTGGGCTGGGAGAGAATGTGTGTAAGTGGGTAAGAAATTGGTTCAGTGATAGGAAAGAGAGGGTGGTTATTAATGGTACTTATTCTGATTGGGTGACTGTTACTAGTGGGGTACCACAGGGGTCAGTCTTGGGTCCTATTGTATTTAATATATTCATTAATGACCTGGTAGAGGGGTGGAATAGTAGCGTTTTAATATTTGCAGATGATACTAAATTCTGTAAAGGGCTTAACACAATAGAGGACAGTGCACTGTTAATAGGGATGAGCAAATCGAATCTGACTAATACGAATTCATTACGAATTTCAGGAAAAATTTGTTTAGCAATGAATGCGAATATTGCAATGATTTGATCGCACACATCTCTTCATTAAACTCCATTTAGTGCGGTCCAGGCTCCAGGGCATCTAAAATGGCAGATCCCCATGTGAGGACACGGGGCAAGGAACTCTGGGAAGGCGGGAAGTCAGGTAGGCGGGATGACCCTGAATCACATGCAGCATGCAGCCTATCAGCAGCCAACCACCCCTGTGATGTCACAGCCCTATATAATCAACAGCCATCTTGCGGCCAGTCACTTCAGCGTTCTATTGCAGAGATGGAGGGACAGAGAGCCGTGTGTGTTGCACAGAAAAGCATTTTTACAGCAGCGATTCACCTCAAGCACAAATCCAGCCTAGAAGCACTGATAGGGAAGGGAGAGAGATTGAGAGAGAAAGTGCAATTGTGGGTGTATTACAGCAGTGATTCACCTCAAGCCCAAATCCATCCTAAAAGCACTGATAGGGAAGGGAGAGAGATTGAGAGAGAAAGTGCAATTGTGAGAGTGTTACAGCAGCAATTCACCTCAAGCCTAAATCAACCTAGAAGTACTGATAGGGAAGGGAGTGAGATTGAGATAG
This sequence comes from Hyla sarda, assembly GCF_029499605.1. Taxonomy (NCBI): domain Eukaryota; kingdom Metazoa; phylum Chordata; class Amphibia; order Anura; family Hylidae; genus Hyla; species Hyla sarda. The sequence continues at coordinate 97,588,710 of NC_079192.1, read as the reverse complement.
AGAGTGCAATTTTGGGTGTAGTACACAGGGACTGTGTGCTGCAGCACTGGTGTGTACAACAACTGAAAAGCTAATAGTAGCCCGCCAGTTAGGGTCAGCAGAGAACTAAAAGCGTATTGTCCTCTATTAAGTGTAACCTGTGCGTACATCTAAGTGGTGTACCATTTTGTTCCTGTTAAAGTCTCAAGGGCCTAGTTACTGTGAAAGGCCAGCCAAAAGTACACACCTGCCCAAAAGTACACACCTACTGGTGTTGTGGACAAATACTGTTTTAAGCGTAGTGGAGCGTATTCTACTCCCCACATAAGTACATACCACGTACGTACATCTACGTGGTGTACCATTTTGTTACTGTTAAAGTTTTAAGGGCCTAGTTACTGTGAAAGGCCAGCCAAAAGTACACACCTGCCCCAAAGTACACACCTGCTGGTGTTGTAGACAAATACCGTTTAAAGCATAGTGGAGCGTATTCTACTCCCCATATAAGTGCATATCACGTACGTAAATCTACGTGGTGTACCATTTTGTTACTGTTAAAGTCTTAAGTGCCTAGTTACTGTGAAAAGGCAGCCAAAAGTACACACCTGCTGCTATTCTAGACAAGTATTGTTTTAAGCACAGTGGAGCGCATTGTACTCCCCACATAAGTGCATACCACGTACGTACATCTAAGTGGTGTTCAATTTTGTTCCTGGTAAGGTCTTAAGGGCCTTGTTACTGTGAAAGGCCAGCCAAAAGTACACACCTGCTGGTGTTGTAGACAAAGACTGTTTTAAGCATACTGGAGCGCATTGAACTCCCCTCATAAGTGCATACCACGTATGTACATCTAAGTGGTGTACTATTTTGTTCCTGTTGAAGCCTTATGGGCCTAGTTACTGTGAAAGGCAAGCCAAAAGTACACACCTGCTGCTGTTCTAGACAAATACTGTTTTAAGTGTAGTGGAGCGCATTGTACTCCTCTCATAAGTGTATACCATGTACGTACATCTACGTAGTGTACCATTTTGTTCCTGTTAAAGTCTTTAGGGCCTAGTTACTGTGAAAGGCCAGCCAAAAGTACACACCTACAGCTGTTCTAGACAAATACTGTTTTAAGTGTACTGGTGCGCATTTAATTCCCCTCGTAAGTGCATACCACATATGTACATCTAAGTGCTGTACCATTTTGTTTCTGTTAAAGTCTTAAGGGTCTAGTAGCGTAGTGGAGCGTATTGTACTCCCCTCATATACGCACTAAGTATGTCAGGCAGAGAAGTGCCAGGACTTGCACAGAGGAGTGGCAGAGGTGATAATTCATCAGGCGAAGGCAGAGATCACAGCAGACAAGGGGCGCTAGGCGGGCAAGTAGTGATAAGGAGAGTGGCGTGGGAAGTGGTGTTGGGAGAGTTCAGGCTCCTGAAGACACTGTTGAAGAACCTGAGGAGGACATTAGTGTCGTGCTGACAGAACTCGATGATGATAAAGCCGATCGCACTTAGGAGGCGGGTGCAGAAGGAGCTTCATCATCATCAGGAAAAGAGGGTGGCAGGTTGCTCGTGAGGCAGCAGTTGACCCAGCAAGGTGGTAGCATGGTTGGGAGTCAGCATGGTGGCAGCAGTGGAAAGCCTGGAGCCAAACGTGCCCTAGGTAGACCACCTGCTTGGCGGTAGCCTACCTGCCCGGGAGGTAGTGGAACAGGGATCCCTGGAGTCGGCGACAGTAGCAATTAGTCAGTACAGACTGTTGGGGGAGAAAATCAGCTACTCTGCGGTGTGGCAGTTTTTCATCAAGTATCCGGAGGATATTAACATGGCCACATGCAACTAGATTATGATCTCCTCATGCTGCTGCCACCTCCAGGCTGTGTCATTGTGCCGCCATGTGGTCTCCTTATGCTGCTGGCACATTACCTAAAAATATTTATGGTAATCTATTTAAAATCTTCAATTAAAATTTGGAAATATATCTTTAATCTTTTCAATTGTGAGGCCCTATGGTCTCCTCTTGCTGCTGCTACCTCCAGGCTTGGTCATTCTGCCACTCTATGGTCTCCTTATGCTCCTGCCCCCTCCAGGCTGTGTCATTGTGCTGCCATTTGGTCTCCTCATGCATGGGTTTTGTGGTCATAGTAAAAGCTTTGAGCACCCGATACATTAAACTTGTGAATCTAATCAAAATCTTAAATTTAAAAAATGTATGTAATTTTTTCAAGACTGGCGTTGTTAACACCATATATTACCTGTGGAATTACCACAAGAATCCAATGAAACAGGTTGGAGCGATAACAATGAACCATAACTGATTAAATGAAACATTCACACTTTCACACTCTGGGGGCTGCTGAGAGGCAGGGGCTGGAACAGGTGGTAGCTCGCCTGGCGGAGGACCGCCAGCTTGATTCTAAGATACAAGTACGAACTTTTTTACTGCAGCCACTTCTAGCTTTATGCGACCACTTATCCAACAGCACAGAAGCTGAATGTGCTCCTGTCCAAGTTGCTGGTCCTGCAGTCCCTCCCTTTTCAAGTGAACACTTAGAGCATGGGGGCGCTGAGAGGAAGGGTCTGGGACAGGTGGTAGCTCACCTTGCAGCGGGCTGCCAACTCGATACTCACCAGAATGGGTCCTCAAAAAAGGATTTTAAAGAATTAAAATAATTTAAAATTAAATTAAATACAAATTACATAAATATATCTCTATAACCTCTTCAACTGTGACGCCATATGGTCTCCCGACCCTGCTGCCACATCCAGGCACTATGCGTCAGTGATTCTAGTAGCGATGCCTGTAATCTGCATGTCATACTGAATAACAGTATTATTTCACTAACACAGCACACCCCCTATGCGTGTTACGACAAGGCAAAGTGCTCTACACCCCTATCAAGGCTCTCTTTAGGCCAGAAATAGCCGTTTTTAATAAATTTGCCGCAAATAAACTCAGACCGAAACAAATTTTGGGGGAAAATTCGGCGAATCAGCTGAATCGAATGTTTCAAAAATGGATCTGGATGGGTTGGAGGCTTGGGCTCAGAAGTGGCAGATGAGTTTCAACACTGATAAATGTAAGGGAATGCACATGGGGGGGGGGAAATGCGGGCTGCGATTATATATTAAAAGGGAGAACACTTGGGACAACTGATGTGGAAAAGGACTTAAGGGTCTTAGTTAACAGTAAATTTAGCTGTAGTGACCAGTGTCGGGCAGCTGCTGCCAAGGCAAATAAAATCATGGGGTGCATCAATAGGGGCATAGATGCCCACGACAAGGAAATAATTCTACCGCTGTACAAATCACTAGTCAGACCACACATAGAATACTGTGTACAGTACTGGGCACCAGTGTACAAGAAAGATATAGTGGAGCTGAAGAGGATTCAAAGATGGGCAACCAGAGTAATACTGGGAATAGGAGGTCTACAGTACCCAGAAAGGTTATCAGAAATAGGATTATTTAGTTTAGAAAAAAGAAGGCTTAGGGGAGACCAAATAACTATGTATAAATATATCATGGGGCCATACAGAGATCTCTCCCATGATCTATTTATACCCAGGACTGGATCCATAACAAGGGGGCATCCTCTACATTTAGAGAAAAGAAGGTTTCTACACCAGCACAGACGGGGGTTCTTTACTGTAAGAGCAGTGAGACTGTGGAATTCTCTCCCAGAGGAGGTGATCATGGTGAACTCTGTAAGAGAGTTCAAAAGGGGCCTGGATGCATTTTTGCAGAATAATAACATTACAGGTTATGGACACTAGATTTATAGGGACATAAGGGTGATACAGGGATTCATGCTTACTGCCATATTTGGAGTTGGGAAGGAATTTTTTACCTCTAAGATGAGGGGTTTTTGCCTTCCTCTGGATCAACTCAGTCCCCTGCGTCGTTGCTATGCGCTGCACGGCGCATGACGTCAGTGCGCCGCGCCGTGCATAGCAACGACGCAGGGGACGCACGCCGGAGGCCTGCAGCAGCGCGGACCCGACCCAGGTAATTATTCCACCGCTGCCCCTTCTCTCCCCCTGGCTGTCGGCGCCGCTTCTCTCCCCCTGGCTATCGGCGCCTGCAGTGGGGCGCCGGCACCGATAGTCAGGGGGACAGAACGGGCAGCGGCGCCGATAGCTATGGGGAGAGAAGGGCCGGCAGCAGGGCTCTAGACCCCAGGAATGGCAGGGGGAGAGAAGCGGGCAGCGACGGCCTCTCTCCCCCTGCCTTTCCTGGGGGTGTATCGGCGTATAACACGCACATAGACTTCAGGCTAAAAATTTTAGCCTAAAAAGTGCGTGTTATACGCCGATAAATACGGTATATATCAACTGGCTCCAGAAAGTTAAATAGATTTGTAAATTATATCTATTAAAAAATCTTAATCCTTTCAGTACTTATGAGCTTCTGAAGTTAAGGTTGTTCTTTTCAGTCTAAGTCCTCTCTGATGACACCTGTCTCGGGAAACGCCCAGTTTAGAATCAAATTCCCATAGCAAACCTCTTCCAAACTGGGCGTTTCCAGAGACAGGTGTCATCAGAGAGCACTTAGACAGAAAAGAACAATTAAAAGATTTTTTAATAGAAGTAATTTACAGTGTGTTTAACTTTCTGGAGCCAGTTGATATATAAAAAAAAGTTTTTGCCTGGAATACCCCTTTAACCTTTCTAATATACTTCATAAGAAAATGTTATTTCCTTTGTATATAAATCATGGCTTATACAAATTCATGGCTATGTCTAAGTTCAAGCACAGGCAAGGACAAAGTCCAGTATGTGAGGGTGGGCTAGCATTCCTCTGTGCTCTCTCCTGTCTGATAGCACTCCTCTGTGCTCTCTTCTGTTTGATAGTACTCCTCTGTGCTCTCTCCTGTCTGATAGCACTCCTCTGTGCTCTCTCCTGTCTGATAGGACTCCTCTGTGCTCTCTCTTGTCAGATAGGACTCATCTGTACTCTCTCCTGTCTGATAGTATTCCTCTGTGCTCTCTCCTGTCTGATAGGTCTCCTCTGTGCTCTCTCCTGTCTAATTGTACTCCTCTGTGCTCTCTCCAGTCTGATAGTACTCCTCTGTGCTCTCTCTTCTTGATAGGACTCCTCTGTGCTCTTTCCTGTCTGATAGGACTCCTCTGTGTTCTCTCCAGTCTGATAGGACTCCACTGTGCTCTCTCCTGCCTGATAGTACTCCTCTGTGCTCTTTCCTGTCTGATAGCACTCCTCTGTGCTCTCTCCTGTCTGATAGCACTCCTCTGTGCACTCTCCTGTCGGATAGGACTCCTCTGTGCTCTTTCCTGTCTGATTGTACTCCTCTGTGCTCTCTCCTGTCTGATAATACTCCTCTGTGCTCTCTCCTGTCTGATAGGACTCCTCTGTGCTCTCTCCTGTCTGATAATACTCCTCTGTGCTCTCTCCTGTCTGATAGCACTCCTCTGTGCACTCTCCTGTCGGATAGGACTCTTCTGTGCTCTATCCTGTCTGATAGCACTCCTCTGTGCTCTTTCCTGTCTGATTGTACTCCTCTGTGCTCTCTCCTGTCTGATAATACTCCTCTGTGCTCTCTCCTGTCTGATAGGACTCCTTTGTGCTCTCTTCTGTCTGATAGTACTCCTCTGTGCTCTCTCCTGTCTGATAGTACTCCTCTGTGCTCCCTCCTGTCCTATCAGACACAGAGGCCTGCTAGCCCACCCTCACTTACTGGACTTTGTCCATGCCTGTGCTTCAGCTTGGACAAAGCCATGATCTCTTAAGCCATGATTTCTATAAAAAAGGAAATACAATTTTCTTCCGAAGTATATTAGAAAGGTTAATGTTTTGCCAAGATGTACAACATATAAAAAGTTTTGTATCTGATAGTGCCCGTTTAAGGCCAAAATGGGCTGGGTCCTTAAGTGGTTAATTTGTAAAACGGAAAAAAGGGTGATTTCATTTTTTATTAGGGGAGGGGCTCATTCACTATTTTAAAAACTTTTCATAACTTTTTTTTTCATAAGGGACTATTTATACAGTCCTCTAAGTTATATGTGTAAAAGGAATACCACTATTTGCAACTGGTTAGTAACTAATATTTAATGTACCATAAAATATTTCAATGAAGGACTGTAATTCTTGGTTTATGGTTATTTTTATTTTTTTTCTCTTTTAAATACAAGAGCTTTTTACAGTTACCTCACCTATATGTACATGTAGTGAGTTGCACTCTAACATTTGTTATTGATTGCTATTACTGTTCAGTGCTATGCATTGGCAATCCGCTTGTATAGCCTGTCAGACGGCAGACCATGCACACGGATCGCAGCTGAGCATCAAGGAGAAGGTGAGGAGATCTCCCGTTGCTATATTGACTCATCGGACCCCTCTGAAATTGTGCTGCAGGTGGACTGATGCCTCCCTAATGCTTCAGATTTAGTCATTAGTATTGATCATGGTATCTAAAGGGTTTTTGGCGGACATCAGCATGATTGCTGTTGTCCCCGAGTAGTGGCAGGTCCACAGCTGCTGATAACAGCAACTATCTTGACCTGATCACTGTGTTGAGAGATGCTCATATATTCCTGCAACGTGCATGTATGCCACATGTCCTTCAGGGGTTAAAAATCTCATCCATAGAAGAACTAATAAAATGTCCTAATAAACTAGCTAAACCTATGCCTCACGTGGCCTGGTGCCTATTCAGAACAAAGTTAAATTGTTCACAATGTTCTCTTCAAATTACAACAAAATGTATCTGAAGAGGCATTTTCCAAGTGCATAATAAAATAGTATATTAGAATAACTTCACAAAGAAGGAGTAAGACATACACCCAGTACAGCATGAGACTCGGCATTCAGTCTCTGAGCGGCTGCTAATACCAGTTATTTGATAAGATACTTCACGTCATGTATTCAGGGTTCCAGATTTATTGTCAAGGAGCTTGACATTCACAGATAAACCTAGCATTGTTGTGTAGGGAAATGTAATAATGAAGAAAAGATTACTGATAGGCTCGTTCCAGTCATTATCATATGCAAGGAAAGGCAAATAACATCAAGTTCGGTGTCATAGGCGGCACATAGACATTTGGCATTGATCAACAGTTTACAGCTGTATTAATGTCTACCTCGATGTGATACAGATAATAATAACCGGATGAAGCGCATATAGCGCGAAATAACCGGTTATCGCCTCACTCCTGAGCGCCCGTTACAGCATGGTCCCCGTTCTGTTGGTTTAACCATCATAGATTCCTAGGAGCCGGCTGTCGCTAATCTAATGGTGAGTGCGGGTATTTGGCTTTTGAGCTTATCTTCTATGCACATTGAATAATATGGTTGTGGTCACATGTTGTGTCTAGTATCGGTACTGCCAGGTTTTTGCAAGAATTTCCCAAAATCAGGGCGAAAAATCGCATAATTTTACTGCGATTGTTAAAATCGTGGTTAAAAAAGAAGTGTTCTTACAGGGATTTTGGTCATTCACGGAAGGAACTCAGCAAAAACATGATGGTACGACCTCTGTAGCACAAAAAAAAAAGAAACAGCCTATGGGGTGTGTATAGAGTGTGTGTGTTCATGTGAAACATGTTTGGTAAGCCGACAGTTGTTGCATGGAAAACATGAAAATGCTTTCTTCAAGACTATTCTAGGAAAAAATAAAAAATAAACAAAATGATATTCTTAGTTATATTCTGCTACAGTAAAATCTCCCTTAGCGGACACCTCCCAATAACGGACAGTTTTTTATTCCCTGGCATAGTCCAATAACACACACACACACATATATATATATATATATATATATATATATATATATATATTTGCCCCCTCCGAAAAGCAGACACTCACAATAGCAGACGTGGGCACACCCAATGCGGAAGTGTTAACTTCCCAATAGCGGACAACTAGGCTTATCTGCCAGCCCTACCAGGCCCTGCCCTGCATGCTACTACACTAAAATGGGAACGTGGAAATAGACTTGCCTGCTTAAGGAGTGTTGGACAACTGGCTGCCGCGTTAGAGAGAATTGTAGGAAAACAGTAAGCATGGAACGGTAAAAACAGGGGAGATGTGGGGGAAAGGAAGTGAAAGCACAGTGTGCGTGCAAGCTCTGTGTTTAGTTTGCAGTAGGAAAGATTTGCGTCAACAAAAGGGTGAGGGAGAAAAACAAAGTTTAATCATGCCAAACCCGTAACCCCCCCCCCCCCCCCTCCCCCCAGTGTTGGACACCTCCCAATAGGGGAAACTTGTTTTCCCCTGTAATTATCCACTATAGTGAGATTCTACTGCAAAAGCTTTCAATTGGGATCCTACGTCCTGTTTGCTGTTTTTTTTCTGCCTGCTTTCCCCATGTAATTCAAGAGATGGCTGTGCAAGGATGGACCTCCCTATTAGACATTGGCCCTCATTTATCATTGGAAACCCGACAGTTTTTTTTTTTTTTTTTGGCGCAAGATGTCTGCGACAAGCCTTTCCTACGAACCCGACTGGGGGATTTTTCAAGCCAAAAAAGGGGCGTTTCCCGACCAAAACCAAGGTTTCCAACTGATTTATTAAGAAACCCGACCAGACTTTTAGGGTTTCAGTGTCCTTTTTTTCCCACTGCTTCAAGCAGTGGGAAAAAAAGTACACTGAAACCCTAAAAGTCTGGTCGGTTTCTTAATAGATCAGTTGGAAACCTTGGTTTTGGTCGGGAAACACTCCTTTTTAGGCTTCTAAACTCTCCGATACATGCTCTTATGTCAATAGTCATTATGCATTGTTTTCTAAACTAAAAAATGTTTTTTGTTATTTCTTCTGACAGGAAATTTGCTAATAACGCGAGAATTAGAAAGCTGAGACAAAAAAAACCTGATTGCGACAAAACGTGCGACACAATAATAAATTGATAGGGAAAAAGATGGTCGAGTTGAAACCAAAAAAACAAACCCAACCCTACATTTTTGATAAATCAGGGCCATTCTCTACAATGCACAAAAATGCAGAGGTGCAATGTGAACCCAGTCCAGTTCCTATTTCTAAATCCAAGGAGCAAAATATTTTTTTTATCGGCATCCAAAATATTACATTTTATGTGTACAGAAACCTTCGATACCATTTATCAATCCTGCCAAGGTGGATACGTTATGTTGATGAAACAAAATTTCATGTTTGGAATGCTGATTAAATTTTTTTTTTTTCCGTAGCCTTCTCCATTTAAGTCTGTAGGCGTCATGGAACCAAACAGTAAGCTCTTTTTGTAACTCTCACGCGCAAGCACAGCCATCTCTTCGGTGACATCAATGTAGAACTACTGTGTCTACAGCTGTTGCAAAACTACAACTCCCAGCATGCCTGGACAGCCTTTGGGTGCTGGGAGTTGTAGTTTTGCAACAGCTGGAAGCCCACTGGTTGGGAAACACTGATGTTGACACTGAAGTCAAGGTGATGGTCCCGAAGGACCCAGAAATGGAAGCCACACCTATTATAAATGTATTGCATACTATGTGAATATCCCATAAATGTGTTTGCTTTAAACAACCCGTTGACATCCACTTTCCCCTACAATAAAAAGTTCACTGCAAGGGGCCAAGTGCCTTTCTAGTAATCAGATATAGTCAGAACCATATAACTACTACCCAGTTCCCAATACAGCAAAGAAAAGGAAAAAAAAAACACATTAACTCATAAAATAAAATGTTGTCGTCTTTAAAATATTTTTGTTGCCTGTTTATTCTGTTTCTGTGAAAATTGCATGTTAAATAGTATTGCTCCCAAAGCAGCTTCCACAGGGGTATCTCAGATTCCTAAGAGTAGCTGGTGCTATGTATAAAAAAGACAATGTAAAATGTTAAGTATATGAACATAATGTGATGTACGGTAAGGCTGCATGCTGCAGAACAGTCATTATGAGAATGCAGGAATGATCCATTTTTAGGCGGTTAGATGCTTTAGTATTATTATTAGATGCGACGAGCTGATTATAAGTACTCTCAGCATATGGAGGCACTCAGCAGTATTACATCCATTCATTTACCAAGCAGTGTCCTCACGCACCATTTGTGGAAGTAGAATATAAGCCAAGCAGACAGACAGCCATGCTCCTCCCTCCACGTGTCGGGGAAATATATTCTGATTAATGCTCGTAATTAGAAGGAAACAAACAGGGCCGGATCCTGGGCTGCGGCTTTTTGCTCACTGGATGAGAAATGAAATTATTCAGAAATACATATGGACATAATGACACAGGAGGGGGGTGTCTGGCGTCAGGGAGACGTGGTAGTGTCTGCCGAAATATACCCTTCAGATAGGCTACGGTTAACTGTTTCTCTTCTAGGAGGCATTAACTTTCAGACAAAAGTTACCAGGACTGACTTGCAGCAAGGATTGCTGGGAAATATATTTTTGTCAGGTGATGTTGAAAACTAGCACTTCAAGTTTCTTTAAAGGGGTTATCCACCATAAAATGATTTTAGTATGTACCTGGCAGACAGTAATGGACTTGCTTAGGAAGTATCTGCGCTTGTCTTGGGGCCAAATGGCTATGTTGTGAGATTAACATAACACTGTGGATAGCTTTTTGTGAACTGGTATTTCCTTTTTAAGTTTTCTTCTTTGCCTACAAATCCCATAATTCCATTTTCCTCCCTTCCACACATCAGCCACCCCACCCATTGAAACATAAATGAGCTGCATCCATTCAAAAGACCTGTGGTTTTCAATCAGGGTGCCTACAGCTGTTGCAGATTGATCTCTCTCCCACCAAGCAATCCCTCCCCCCATTGAAGCAGACAGGCTCCCTGTCATCAGCTGACTAGTGAGGTCAGGTCTCGGCCACATTGCAACCTGGGAAAAATTCCGAGACAACAGTCATTTTGTATGCAGTTAAAAATAAATATTGGGGTGAAAATCACATAAAAATTGTGAGAAAACCGTCACACACAGGTACTGACACTATATTATGAACTACACTAACTTTACAGCTCCTGTAGCATAGTCAAATAAAAACATAGCTTGAAATACCCCTTTAAGGGGAACTTCACAATAAAAAGATGTAGCTCAAATAGAAAAGCACATTTAGGGCAGATTTCATGATACAAACCACTGGTACCGAACCATTGCTTCAGCAGTGTCTCTCATGCATGCAGACCATCAACCGATGGCAGCTTCAGATACCACTGTGTACTAGAGGCACCAGAGACTTTATTGCAATACTAGACTTTGGTACCAGGGTCAAAACTATATAGAATTAAAATTATATCCTCAGGCAATATCTGTAATGAGTTTTTTCCTGGTATAATATTCATTGTGATCCACGGAGGAGGACAGGGGGTCTGAGGGTCCACGACCCCAGGACTTAAAACACAAAGCATGTATCCATACTGGCAGGTAACAAGATCACAAATAGCAATTCACTAATAAACAACAGAAACCGGAGGTGATGCAACGGATGATCTGGTGGGACCCATAGATGTCGTTGTGCAAAAGATCTGTTCAGCTTTCTTTTTTGGCGCTGAACAGATGCTAAAAGGTACCGTGCCTGGCAGCAGTAAGAATGAGTCCTAACTTTCCCTAACAGAAACAATAAGAAACTTTCAATGGTATAAACTGAGTAAAACAGCATCAGTACTAAAATAGAAAGAAGAACTAAAAACAAACAGAAAAGCTAGGCTAGAAAAATTTGCTAAAAAACACAATAAATATTGAATACAAATGCACAATGCACACTATAATCTGCAAAAACCTGCACAAGAAAGGCTTTTTAAAGATACGCTAACCTATCAGAATCTCCTATATGGAAAAATCCAGTGCTAGCAGTCAAGATTGATCTAGAGCAATGGCATAACAATGGTCCTAAACATTTTAGACAGGGGAAAATAGAATTGCAGAAAGATTCAGATATCATAACAGATATATCTAATATACAATAACATCTGGTTCTAAGTACAGACCAGAGGTTACAGGGGTGGTAGCTTTGTTTACCAGCTAACAACTGACATGCCCTATATAGATGTAGCATATATTTATAGGCATCTACATATGCCCCTCATGTATTTATAGGCATCTTCTGGGCCCCGATGCAAAATCTGCAACAGGGCCCCATATGCCAATTATAATACTGGTCTCTTATCGGGCAGATGTGCTTTGGGGCCCTCTCTTAGGCACCAGGGCCCCGTTGCTGCTGCTTCCTATGCTACCTCTTTAGCTATGCCCCTGCCTGCATGTATGCATTACTTTTTACTATCCTGGGATAATTTCTATAAAATAAAATTTGCATCCTGTCTACTTTCTTTCTTTTTTAAAGGTCCCCATACACTTTAGTGAAATGTTGGTCTACCCTGCTGATTTTTGTGCGACAGAGACTGGTGTGATCCCCCAGTACAGGACATGGTCCTGTACTACCTTTGGGCCCTGTCAGGTTGAGACCCTCAGTGACCTGGGGGCTCCCCTGCAAGGTCTCCCCCTGTTGTTTCCATAATGTTGTGTATATCACTTTAATGCCTAGACAGTCTCTTAATGTATAGGTAATACAGAGGACCTGTGGGAAGACTCAAGGACCTGTGTAAGTCTGTCACATGTTCTATTATGCAGTCACATGATTTGTTGTCACATGTTCTCCCAGAGAGCACCAGCTTAACCTATGACCCGTAGCTTGACCAATGAGCTTTAGTCCAGCCCCCACTATATAAAGGGGCGGCCATTACAATTCACGCTCTTGTACCACCAGTCTTTACTGAGACAGCAACCACCAGAGATCTCAGTGCAAGTGATCAGCATCTGGAAGACCCCAAAAGCTACAGTCATTCCAAGTCTATGTCTGCTGTCACTGAAACTAGTCAAGTCCTGTATATAGTCAAGACAAGTCCAATTTCACGTCAAGTTAATTACAAGTATATTTGTCCAGCAAGCTGCGGGGTCCTTCTGGGTCCTGGCCACCCCTCTTTAGGAAATCTGGCCTTAGCTGGGAAGATAATTCCATCTGTCTTATACTCAGTAAAGCCTCAGTTTGACCATAACTGGTTGTGGACTCTCATTTCACTACTAGCAACTGGGATAGCGGAGGAATCGGGCGTGTGGTGTTCCGGAACCCTAAAACCACATTGGCGTCATGAACACTAGGGGTTAACAACATCTTGCCCACCGAGGTTAATACCATTTGATCCCACCACTCACACCGCTACACTTGTGGTCCCGCCATACACCCGTGGGTCACCACACTGGTCCATAACATGCAAAAAGGTTGAGCAGGTAGCACAGGTTCTGGGTCAACAATCTGTGCAGACGGTATGGTACAGGAGGGATCAAGTAGAAATGGAAACATAAGATGGACATGGATCAATACACACAAAAGCAGGATCAAATGCAGCCACAAAAATACTAAATGTAGAGTAGGAAGTGACATCCATAAATTGGTGACCCTGAAAGATGACTGCCCAAGATTGATTTTGAAGTGCGCATGCTGGCCCTTTAAGAGGCTAAAACAATTTGCGTGTTTGCAGACCAAGAGGCACAGGAAGGAGAGTGGGCACTAAAGGGGTCACATGTTGAGAAGAGCAGCATGTTGGTAGGAAGAATCCACAGGCCTGGGCGTGGAGCACAGAATGGTGGAGGTAAGAAACCCTTTTGTTTTTCCCAAGAAAAGTCTCCACCATATCTGTATGTCATCAGCTTAACTTCCCTCTCCCAATTTACAGTACAGAAATGTTCTGAAGACTTGGAAGACATGTATTGAAGGTGTATGGGCACCTTTAGAATGTGAGCTTGAAGAAGTAACTTCCATTGAAAAAATACTTTGTACAATGAAGTGTAGTAAGTAAAAAACCTTACCTCCTAGACAAGTGGGCTAAAAAGTGATCACAATTATAGGGTCTGTAGGGTATGCCAATGTAAATCTTTAAAGGGGTACTCGACTGGAAAACATTTTTCTTTAAATCAACTGGTCCCAGAAAATTAAACAGATTTGTAAATAACTTCTATTAAAGGGGTATTCCACCCCTAGACATCTTATCCCCTATCCAAAGGATAGGGGATAAGATATCAGATCGCCGGGGTCCCGCTGCTGGGGACCCCTGGGATCCCCGCTGCGGCACCGTGCTATCATTACAGCACAGAGCGAGTTCGCTCTGCACGTAATGATGGGCGGTACAGGGGCCGGAGCATCGTTACGTCATGGCTCCGCCCCTCGTGATGTCACGGCCCGCCCCTTTCAATACAAGTCTATGGGAGGGGGCGTGGCGGTCGCCACGCCCCCTCCCATAAACTTGCATTAAGGGGACGGGCCGTGATGTCACGAGGGGCGGCGCCATAACGTCACGCTGCTCCGTCCCCCGTATCGCCCCACATTACGCACAGAGCGAACTCGCTCTGTGCTGTAATGTTAGCGGGGTGCCGCAGCGGGGATCCCAGTGGTCCCCAGCAGCGGGACCACGGCAATCTGACATCTTATCCCCTATCCTTTGGATAGGGGATAAGATGTCTAGGGGCGGAATACCCCTTTAACAAATCTTAAAGGGGTACTCCGGTGAAAAACTTCTTTTTTTTTTTTTTAAAGCAACTGGTGCCAGAAAGTTAAACAGAGTTGTAAATTACTTCTATTAAAAAATCTTAATCCTTCCTGTACTTATTAGCTGCTGAATACTACAGTGGAAATTATTTTCCGTTTGAAACACAGAGCTGTCTGCTGACATCATGAGCACAGTGCTCTCTGCTGACATCTCTGTCCATTTTAGGAACTATCCAGGGTTAAAGGAAATCCCCATAGCAAACATATGCTGTTCTGAACAGTTCATAAAATGGACAGAGATGTCAGCAGAGAGCACTGTGCTCGTGATTCAGCAGACAGCTCTCTGTTTCAAAAAGAAAAGAATTTTCGCTGTAGTATTCAGCAGCTAATAAGTACAGGAAGGATTAAGATTTTTTAATAGAAGTAATTTACAAATCTGTTTAACTTTCTGGCACCAGTTGATTTAAAAAAAAAAAAAAAGTTTTTCACCGGAGTACCCCTTTAATCCTTCCAGTACTTATCAGCTGCTGTATACTACAGAGGAATTTCTTTTCTTTTTGAATTACCTTTCTGTGACCACAGTGCTCTCTGTTGCCATCTCTGTCCATGTCAGGAATTGTCCAGAGCAGAAGAGGTTTGCTATGGGAATTTTCTCCTAATCTGGACAGTTTCTGGCACCAGTTGATTGAAAGTGTAGCTCCCACCATCCTCTTTTTTTTTTTTTTTCTGTCCCTGCCTATTGCCCATCTATCCCTAACCCCCTCCCTGCCTTTATTTTTTTTTTTTATTATCTTAAAAATGGCATTTTGTCTGCCTGGTAGTGTGCTCACTACCAGGCAGACTTCCCCAGCAGGCACCACGTCACTGATGCCTGCTGGGGGCCGAGTTCCGCCCATAGTTCTCAGGACAGGGTGCCTCCAGCTGTTTCACCACCACAACTCCCAGCATGCCCTGACATCTATTTGCTGTCAGGGCATGCTGGGAGTTGTAGTAGGGAAACAACTGGAGGCACCCTGTGTTGGAAGACACCCCCCCCCCCTCCCCCCTCCCCCTCACCTGTGCCGGACCATGAGCGGGGGTCCGTAGCAAGCAACAAGTGTATGCCCGGCTTCCTGTCATGCCCATACACTCTGGAAACTGTCTCTATGTTTCTGGAGGATTGAAAGTCCTCCAGAACCATAGAGAGAGTTACCAGAGTGTAGGAGCATGACAGGAAGCCGGGCATACACTTGTTGCTTGCTACGGACCCATATAACGCGCTCCCCCAGCAATGACAGTACACAGCTGCAAGGAGCAGTGAGGAGGCGGCGTATCCCCACTGGAGCCGGGGCTGTAAGGAGAGGTAAGAGCCATGTGCCTCCCTGCTGCAGGGAGAATATGCAGCAGGGAGGTGGCCAGTGTGAGAGTCCAGGGAGCCAATGCGCAGCCCTGGATTTCACTGTGCTCGCTCTCGCCTGTTTGATTGACAGGCGGGAGCGAGCACCGCAGTGACTGGAATTTCGACTCATTTGCCAGGCTCAAATGAGACGAAATTCTGTAGTGACGTCACTGCCGAATGCAGTCGGCCACTAGGAGGGCGAGCCCCAGTGGCCGAATTTAAAAGTGATTTTAAACTGGTTTAAAATCACTTTTTTTAATTAAACTATATTAGAGATATGTTGTAGTACTTAAGTACTACAACATATCAATTTTTTTATTTCATGACAGTGCCCATTTAAAGGAAAACTGTCACATTTGCTCCCACAGTAACCACAGGTACTGATGGATAGTGCGAGAGACGCTGATTCCTATGATCTCTACCTTGGCCGGATCCGTCCGGCCGTTCGTCCGCAATCTTAGTTTTATTATATCTGAAATGTGGCTGTAACTGGCACGGGTGGGGTTTCTGCAGCTTAACTGGCACTGATGTCAGCGAAACCCATCCGCACCGCCGCCCGCTTATGAATATTCATATTCATAGGCGAAGAGAGGGAGAGCTAGAGGGAGGGGGGATGAATATTCATAAGCGGGCGGTGCTGTTAGTGTGGGAGCAAACATGTGACAGTTTTCCTTTAAAGAAAAATGTTTTCCAGTAGAGTACCCCTTTAAGATAAGTCTATTCATGGAAGTGGACTTCTAAAGTTATTTGTGTTGTCAAAGTGTATCATAATTCTTGATTCATACTATACTAAAGCCATTTAGAAGACATAGTTCTTGCATTTACCATAATGGTAGATTTGTATATTGATGTTAACCATTACAAAATTCCATTGGCACCTGGCAATTAGAGATGAGCGAATCGCAGCTGACAAACCCGAATTAGTTACGAATTTCAGGAAATATTCGATTTGCAAGGAATGCGAATATCGCTGCGATTCTATTGCACAAATCGCTTCATTAAACTCCATTTGACAGCGTTCCAGGCTCCAGGGCATCTAAAATGGTGGATCCACATGTCAGAACATGGGGCAAGGGATGCTGGGAAGGCGGGAAGGGAAGTAGGCGGGATGACCCTGAATCACAAGCAAGAAGCAGCCTATCAGCAGCCAGTCACCCCTGTGATGTCACAGCCCTATATAATCAGCAGCCATATTGCAGCCGGCCACTTCATTCATTACACTGCAGAGAGATAGGAAGGACAGCCTGTGTGTGTGTTACAGCAGAGAAAAGTGCATTCCAGCAGCGTTTAACATCCTCCTAGTCACATCAGCGTTCTCGTGGACGGAGAGCATTGTTTTTTTCACTGAAAAGGATTTTTACTGCAGCTGCAGGCATTAACCTCCCAGTAATTTTCTTCAGCATAGTATTACAGAGAGGGACACATAGATGTGTGTTGCCTCATGCATTTCAACAAGCTGCATCAACTTCATAAACCTTAGCAGAGGAGGCAGAAAAAAAAATTTCAGCGCAATTCAGTGTCTTTTTTTCCACAACAAATCATCTGCTGGTTATACTAGTCTGTAGACAATATAATACCAAGCAGTCCATTCCTAATATTCTGTGACAGAGTGAAATTTTGCGTTTAGTACACAGCTTTTTTTGGCTGCAGCACTGTTGTGTACTGCTGGTGTTTTACAAAATATATTTTTTTAAGGGTACTGTAGCGCATTTTTCTGCCCTCATCAGTGCATACGTACATCTAAGTAGTGTACTATTTTGTACCTGTTAATCTGTCAAGAGCCTACAAACTGTGAAAGAACAGAAAAAAGTAATCTCTTGCTGGTGTTTTACAAAAATACAGAGTTTTTAGGCGTATTGTAGCGCATTTTTCTGCCCTCATCAGTGCATACCGCATACGTACATCTAAGTAGGGTACTATTTTGTACCTGTTAATCTGTCAAGGGCCTACATACTGTGAAAGGACAGACAAAAGTAATCACCGGTTGGTGTTTTACAAAAATACTGAGTTTTTAGGCACATTGTAGTGCATTTTTCTACCCTCATAAGTGCATACCGCATACGTACATCTAAGTAGTGTACTATTTTTTAGCTGTTAATCTGTCAAGGGCCTACATACTGTGAAAGTCTAGGCACAAGTATTCATCGGCTGGTGTTGTACTCAGATACTTTTTTAAATGTACTGTAGAGCATTTTTCTGCCCTCATCAGTGCATACTACATACCTACATCTAAGTAGTGTACTATTTTGTACCTGTTAATCTGTCAAGAGCCTACAAACTGTGAAAGAACAGACAAAAGTAATCTCCTGCTGCTGTTTTACAAAAATACAGTTTTTAGGCGTATTGTAGCGCATTTTTCTGCCCTCATCAGTGCATACCACATACATACATACATCAAAGTAGTGTACTATTTTGTACCTGTTAATCTGTTAAGGGCCTACATACTGTGAAAGTCCAGGCAAAAGTACTCATCGGCTGGTGTTGTACTCAGATACTTTTTAAATGTACTGTAGAGCATTTTTCTGCCCTCATCAGTGCATACCACATACCTACATCTAAATAGTGTACTATTTTGATCCTGTTAATCTGTCAAGAGCCTAGATACTGTGAAACCCAGCCAAAAATGCAAATCTGCTGCTGTTCTAGACAAATACTGTTTTAAGCGTAGTGAAGCGTATTGTACTCCCCTCATATATGCGCCAAGTATGTCAGGCAGAGAAGTGCCAGCACGTGCACAGAGGAGTGGCAGAGGCCTAAATCCTTCAGCCAGAGGTCGCAGCAGACTAGGGGCGAGTGACAGCAGGAGACGCAGCAAGAGGCCTGAGCTCCCGTTATCAGCTAGCGGTCATGTCTCGACCTGCAACCCATCTGCCGTCGTCGACTGGTTAACACGGTCATCCACTTCATCACCAGTGACATCTGACACCCCCAGTCAACAGTCGGTGGGTTCCTCAGACACAACCCTCAGTTGGCATGGCCCGGGAGCTGTTGCTGTCCTCCCATTTCCTCTGTTCTATGCTGTTCCCTCTCCTACACAAGTATCTTATGCTGTGGGTTCAGCTCCACTATTCACTGAGGATGATCTAATAGAGGACAGTCAGCAGCTACTGCCCAGCAAAGAAGTGGAGGAGACATCTGCCATTTCCTCTGCTAGGTGGGCAAGTAGTGATGAGGAGAGTTTGAGAATTTCAGAGTTCATTGTATAACCTTAGGGATTGTGAAGACCTAGTGTCTAGTCATGCTGCTGCCAACTCCTGGCTGTGCAATTCAGACACTATATGGTCTCCTTATGCTTTAGCCAACTCCAGGATGTGTCGGTCAGGCAATATGTGGTTTACTGATGCTGCTGGGCCTGGGTCTGGGAATAAAAATGTTCTTATGGTAGCACTAGCTACCCAAAATCTTCGGTTTAAATTTCAGAATTAATCTTAGAATCTTAGGGATTGTGAAGGCCCAATGTCTACTCATGCTGCTGCCAACTCCTGGCTCTCCTATTCAGCCACTAAATGGTCTCCTCATGCTGCCAACGCCTCCACACTGTGTCATTCAGCCACTATATGATCTCCTCATGCTACCAACACCTCCATGCTGTGTCATTCAGCCACTATATGGTCTCCTCATGCTTCAGGCTCCTCCACGCTGTGTCATTCAGCCACTGTATGATCTCCTCATGGTGCCAACACCTCCATGCTGTGTCATTCAGCCACTAAATGGTCTCCCCTGCTGCCAACACCTCCACGCTGTGTCATTCAGCCACTATATGGTCTCCTCATGCTGCCGACACCTCTACGCTGTGTCATTCAGCCACTATATGGTCTCCTCATGCTGCCAACACCTACATGCTGTGTTATTCAGCCACTATATGGTCTCCTCATACTGATGCCAACACCTCCACACTGTGTCATTCAGCCACTATATGGTCTCCTCATACTGATGCCACCTCCAGGCTCTGTCATTGTGCCGCTCTGCAACAGTGATTCTAGAAGCAATGTCGGTAATCTGCATGTCATTCTCAATAACAGTATTATTTCACTACCCCAGCACACCCCATATGCGTGTTAGAACACAGCTGTAACGCCGAGCGCTCCGGGTCCCGCTCCTCCCCCTGAGAGCTCGAGGCGTTCTGCTCCTGCTTGCAGCGCCCCGGTCAGACTCGCTGACCGGAAGCGCTGCTCTGTGTCCCCCGGAGGGGATGCGATCCGCGCGGCGGGATGTGCCTGCCACCGCGTTGCATCCCGTTCCATTCACGTGCCCCGTCCTCCTGCTCAGTCCCGGCGCGCGCAGTCCCGCTCTCTAGGGCGCGCGCCGGGTCTCTAAGATTTAAAGGGCCAGCGCACCATTAATTGGTGCCTGGCCCAATCAGTTCCAATCACTCCCTACACATATAACCCACTTCTCCTTCCTGTCCTTGCCGGATCTTGTTGCCTTTGTGCCAGTGAAAGCGTTCCTGTGTGCCTATTGCCTGTGTATCCAGACCCTTGCCGTTGCCCCTGACTACGAACCGTTGCCGCCTGCCCAGACCTTCTGCTACGTCCGACCTTGCTTTTGCCTTGTCCTTGTGTCCCCCGCCTGTCTCAGCTGTCAGTGAGGTTGAGTCGCTATCGGGTGGAACGACCTGGGGGTTACCTGCCGCAGCAAGTCCATCCCGCTTTGCGGCGGGCTCTGGTGAAAACCAGAAACCCCTTAGATTCCATTCCCCTGGTACCGCCCACGCCATCGCCTCACTGAAACAGAGGATCCACTACCAGTCTCCTCCCCGCATACCAGTCCGGATCCTGACAACAGCAAAGTATTCTACACCCCTATTGAGGCTCTCTGTAGGCAAGAAATAGCCGTTTTTAATATAGATTCACCGCAAATAAATTCGGATCAAAACACATTTTTTTGAAAAATTCGGCAAATCGGCTGAATCAAATTTTTGAAAACTTTGCTCATCTCTACTGGCAATATGTTATAAAATGTCTCCCAATGTGTTTTTGGGATCCCACAGTACTTGTAGGCAATAATCTCATGAATTTCCGAAAAACATGCATTTTCCAGCGCCTCAGACTTCAGCTCTAAAGGGCAGAAAGTGTATATGATTTCTACAGTTGTTCAAAAAATTGCCAAACTTGAATGCTGTAATATTAAAGAAAGTATTTCTTCTTAACGTTAGATATGACAAGAGAGGGGATCAAAGCTGCGGTGCTTCTCTTTATAAAATTATTGATGGAGAGATTAAGGCACTAAATAAGCATAAACACAGATATATTTTAGATGACTGGTCAACTAAATAACCTCAATTTCTACAATATCAGGATGATTCATCTCAGGTCTGTGACCCAAATAGAAAATAAATAGTTTACTGGAACGAATAACTGATTTCATTCCAAACCCTTAGAACAACATATAAAGAGCATCAGAGCATTTCTCCCAGGATTTCCAATGTTTGAACAGGTTCCCTGCTTGTAATGCTAATTATTTTTCAGAGGGTGCCAGCTTCAGAGGTGGGGGACCCGATGTGTACCACAAATACCCAGTGGGCCCTCTGTGCACACTGCGATTACCTCCTCTGATCCCTTCACTGCCATTATAACTTAATGGGGTTCTCTGGATCCATATAAATGTTGCTTAAATAACAGACATGCTCAGATTTCCTAATAAGCTCTTGAATCTCAGCCCTGCCCTGACTGCTGCTCTCGAGGACCTGGGCTACGTGAGTGAATGTTTTCATAGGCTGATATATGCCCATTGAGATCTGTGTACTTAAACAACCTTTATAAGCCATATGTGAACAAACAATTCCCTGACCCCTGCAGCTAGATCCAGGAATAGAGGCTAAATAAAGTATAACCATGTCTGATATTGTGCTATCTACAGGTTACCAAAGAGGTCCTTAACACATAACAGATTAAGATAGATTGTAGCCTAACTCCTTAACTCCATGTCTTACCTGTAGGTGGGATAAAGAGTAGAGAAGAGCTTGTATTATGTATGTGTATATGTAACAGATCTTTCTGCATTATCTTTTGCCCTCAGGTGTCTCATTGGTGTGCATAAGCATGCCTCCTTATTTCAGGTAATCCATGTGTTTATTATCACTATAAAGTCTATATTATATTGAATATGATAATCTCATGCTGTTGTTCAAAGGCTCAAACACTGAGCATATGAAAAGGCCACTTGCAGATGAAGCATAATGGGCATCTGATTCCCAAGCCACCCTCAGCAAAGTGAACGGATGCTTAAAGGAGTTTTTCAATAAGTGACATATGGCTTTAAAGCAAAATTTGGTTTAAAGCAAATTTTTTTCCACTGCCCGACAGTAAAGTGAATAAGCTAATAGGCTGCGCTAATAATTCACTTACCAGCACCCATTTTTTTCAAGATAAGGGCCCTATCAGTCCTGCTGTTACATCATATGACCGCCCATCTAACTTGACCAATCGCATAGCTTCTGCAGTGTGGACCGGAAGTCACTTTTACTATTCATTTCTATGAGTCTGAATTTTCAATGCAGCCCTCTTGCTTATTCATATTACTGCTTTCATTTTTGGGGGTCTAAATGCTGGGACCCCCAACAGTCCAAGAGAAGTTACTGGTCATGTGCCCATTCACCGTCAACCTTGGATTCATCTTGTCCACTGCTTCTGTATCATATGGATACACAGACATTGATATTGTGTGTTTTATTTCTTCTATAAATTATAATTATAGAAGAAAGTTTTTATCAAACAATGTCATGGACAGTATTACTTGTTCTTCTGTGAAGCATTGAGGATCTGTCATCATGGACTCCTGGTTACATTTTTCTAGGCTGGCGGCTACTAGGGACATTTACTACTTTTCTCAATTTGTTTATGGTCACGCTCTTTGTACAGTAGTTCTACAGAGTCTCCTCATAGAAATTGCTTTGCAACAGTTCCCAGATATCACTTTTCAACAATAGTTTCCTAGTTGCTTTGAATTTCCTATATTGTGGCTTAGTGGTATTGTCCAAACTTTCTGGACTGACACAGTGGGCAAAAAAGTATTTAGTCAGCCACCAATTGTGCAAGTATATATATATATATATATATATATATATATATATAGTGACAGTGTTCCAAGGATAGGGTTTATTTCCCTAGCTAACCCTGGAGAAACCTCCACCTCTGGCCTAATTAATGAGGTAGCAGAAAGGGGAAGTGTGTTTAAAAGGAAGTCAAACATAATAATCTGTGCTCTCCCTAGAAGACAGCAAGGTGGCTGTAGGAAGAGGCAGGGGTCATGCTGAGGAACACACAGCCCAACTGTGAATGGCCCCAAAGAGTGGTGTGGAGGAGACACACAGCAAGACGTTGCAAATGCTGTGTGTGAACAGTGAGTAGAAGGTTGCAGGAGGCATAAGTTTAACTGGCTGGGGAAAAGCCCACCAGTTGATAGACAGGGCATGCTGGCTTGTTTAGTTAGTGACTGGACGGTCTAGGGTTTTGTTTTGTTCCTGTGTTATGTTTTTATTTATCCTGCAACCTGTCTAATAAAGCTGGTGAGGGGCCGGACTTGCATAAAGTACTGTTTGTCGGTTTATTGAAGTGGAAACGTGTCCTGTGGCGGTTTCAAGGATGATACCAGAGCTATCCCCAGGGAGAAATCCTTACAATATATATATCACTAACCATGTCTTCTAGTGCATATGCACAATGAAGATGAAGAGAAACATCACCCTGATAAAAATGGTGCAGCCTATTTCCAAATAAATGCAATCCAATCTAGTATTGTTGGATAGAGTAAACTGAGTGGATATATCTATTTATATATAAAACTCAATGGCCCTGATTTATCAATCTGTCTGATATAGAAACTGGAGTGATTTTCCCAAGCAACCAATCACAGCTTATGTTTTATATCTTATGGAGCTCTGGTAAAATGAAAGCTGAGCCGTGATTGGTTGCTTGGGAAAATCACCCCAGTTTCTGTCTCAGACAGATTGATAAATCAGGGCCAATGTGTATATGTGTATGTGTGTATGTTCCAGCATCACGTCCAAATAGCTAAAAATATTAACATGAAATTTGGCATACATGTTACTTATATGTCAACAACAAACATAGGATAGGTAATTTAACCCTTACTCTCCCCCATTTGCCAGGGATGGGGTTTTTATTTAAAGTTCCATACAAGTCTATGGGAAATGAATGTTCCAACATAACTTCTGTACGGCTGGAGATAGTTCAATAATACTTGGTACATATATTACTTATATGTCAAATAAAAAATATGATAGTTAAATTAACCCTTATCTACACCCTTATATAAAAGATGGGTTCTTGTTTCAAGTCCCATGAAAGTATATATGACTTCCAGTACCTTACTCCACAAGCTCCGCTCTGCATCTCCTGTTGAATGTGTCAGTCCGGCTTGAAAGCCACACCCCGTCTCACAAAGAGGTAAGGATATGAGGACAGGATAGGAGGGCGGGATAGGAGGTCGAGATATGAGGATGGGATATGAGGACGGGATATGAGGATGGGATATGAGGACGGAATATGAGGATGGGATATGAGGTCGGGATATGAGGATGGGATATGAGGACGGGATATGAGGTCAAGATAGAAGGACAGGATAGGAGGTCATGATATGAGGACGGGATATGAGGTTGAGATAGGAGGTCAGGATATGAGGACGAGATAGGAGGTCGGGATATGAGGTCGGGGTTTTGAGGACGGGATATGCGGATGGGATATGGGGTTGGGATATGACAAGAATATATGAGGATGGGATATGAAGTCAAAAGCTTCCTCTTTTGTTTATTTTCCTCCCCAACAAGGATTAGGAAGGAAAAACTGCGCAATGTCGGGTACTCAGCTAGTTATATATAAAAAACAAATAAGAAGTACAGCTGGAGAGATTACGTGTTTCAGGGGGTAAGCACCCCCTCTTTCAGATATATAGGTTAGCACTAAGGCACTGAGTTTAAATTCAACAAGGGCAACAGATGAATAGTGTTTGCCTGTTCTCTCAGGTTTTTGCTTATTCCTGTTATTATGGTTTACTCCCACAACCACTACGTGTGAATAGAATAGAATTACAATGCCTCTCATAAACATGGTAGTCTTTGAGGCGTCCTCAAGTTGCGGCCATGTCTTTGTTATATTGTTATACCACTGCCAATACTGCTGCTATTACAGCTCCGACAGGGTTGATCACCCAGCTGTTCTGAAGTTCTGAACAGCAAGTCAGTGGACTTATAGAAATGTTTGCCATTCAGGCGTTCGAAGAAGCTGGGTTACAGCCCTGTTAAAGTTTTTTGTCCATATTGGTTGTCACATTGGTAATTAAATAAATTTGACAGTTAGGGGTCTAGAAAAGTAGGGTAAAAATCTTGACACCTCAGGGGTGTGGAAATTTTATAAAAAACTACTTGTCCACGGGACTAAAATGGAGCAAAATCTACTTGTCCCTCATGACGATCCACTTGTCCGGGCCAATTTTCGCTTTTATGCTCTCATTTTTTCCTCCTCGCCCTATAACAGCCATAACTACCTACTATAATGATACCTTTTTAATTTTTCAATAACATATTCTCTGGACCAAAAAAAAAAAAAATGTATATATATATATATTAGGTGAAGTGAAATTGAAATAGTAAAAGATAATTTTGCAGATTTGGTGGTTTTTCTTTTCTATGCCATTTACCTTGTGGTTGAGCTAACATGTCATTTTGAAACTTTAGGCCGGCCTGATTACAGCAATACCAGATTTGTATAGTTTCCTTCATGTTTCACACATTTTAAAAAAATTCTGAACTTTAAAAAAAAAAAAAATGTAATTGCCATTTTTTTGACCCCTGTAGTTTTTTTTTTTTTTTCCCCGAATACCAGGCTGTATGAGGGCTCATTTTTTGTGCCATAATCAGTTTTTTGTATCGGTACCATTTTGGTATTGATCTGACTTTTTAATCGCTTTTTAACTTTTTTTTTTCTGGGGATATTATAAAAATTGCAATTCTGTGGTTTGGTATTTTTTTTTTTACATTTACCGTATGGGATACATAATGTTATATTTTAATAGTTCGTACATTTACGCACGAAGCGATACCAAATATGTTTATTTTCATTGTGTTTGCATGTTTTTATATAGGAAAAGGGGGTGATTTGAACTTTTAACATAAAAGGGGTTAATGTGTGTCTTTTAAACTTTTATTAAAACTTTTTATTTTATTTTTTATTTACACTTTATTAGACTTTTAGGAGGAATCATTAGATTCCTCAAACAGATGAATAGAGTTCTACTGAACTCCATTGATCTGTGTGCTCTGCGATCCATTGATTGAGCCTGGTCCAGCCAGGCTCTATCAATGACAGAGGCACGGGACAGCAGAGAACAGAAGTAAGCTACCTCTATAGTGGATTGCCCCCCTGCGATCACTCTGTGGGGGGGAGGGGGGGGGCGATCCACCCCACTAGACCACCAGGGAGCATATACGTGTCCCTTTAGACACCGCTGTCAAGGGGTTAATAGCCAGCCGGGGCGAAGGCAGAGGACACAGGTCTGCATGGCAGAAAGAAGGCAGAGCAGGGGAGATAGGACGTACACAGCTTCTCATCTCATCATTCTCTTCTCATCATTCTCTTCTCATCATTTAAGTCCTATGTTTTGTTACTCGGAGAGCACCAGGTGACCAGATTACCTGCAGCTAGCCTATGGGCTCCTTGCTTAGCCCCCTTTATAAGAGGGGGAGGTTCTACAATCACTCTCTTAGATCCTGGAGGCCTCAAGCCTAAATTGCAGCCACAAGTCAGTAAGTCAAGTCATCTTTGTCTGCTGTCACTATCTTCAGTCAACTCAAGTCAGTTATAGTCAGCATGGCTGAGCTAGAGTCTGTCAAGTCACTGAAAGTCCCAGAAAGCTTTGAGGTCCCTCGTGTTACTGGTCACCTCTCTGGGATCCTCACTACCCTGTAAAGACTGTTATACCATTCAAATTCAGTAAAGTTACCGTTAACCTTAACCTGGCCTTGGACTATTATTTACCCCTGCCTAACCTAGGAGTAACAGGATTATCTTCGGGTGGTTACATAGGCAAAACACGCCCTGGCGTAACGAACACTAAGAGGTTAACACCATTAACCCCTGGGTGACACCATCTGCCCCTACACCACACATCTAACCCCCATGGCTCACCACAATAGCATTGTAATATACATGAGATATAGGCATGGATCTAACCTTTATATATGTATACATAGCCTGTCTTGTATCAGCCACGGCCCCATCTGTACAGATCAGTGTCCTCCACCCTGCCCAGACTACAGTAGCTTTATTCCAGCGCTCAGACCACCCCCCCCCCCAAACTGGGTTTTGCACCCCAGGCTCTTGCTGAACACCCTAGCCCCGGCTTGTCCAGCAACAACTCTGTGCAGCCTAACCTATGCCCATGGGCATGCAACATTAGGGGCCAAAGAGAGATCCTGGGGCTGAATTTCTCCCTCCTTAAACTGCCACCCTAGGCCAGTGCCTTTTTGGTGCTATATAGGAAACTGGAAATAATTAAACTATCATCTGTCCCTCAGAACACTGATACGCAGGTGGGCACTGACTGTAGCAAAGATTAGAAAGCAGCCTGGACTTCAAAATTTAAGATAAAAGACTGAAGTCAATCACTCCCCACAGACAAATCACTTTCCTCTAAGATTAAAGAATTAAGACAACACTAAGAGATATTACATCCACATCTATCTATATTCCCTATCTGCTCTTTTCCTATTTAATGAATTGTATAGTCTTCTACCCAATATTGTCTTTTTTCTTCTTCATCAATCCAGGATTTCACCTGTAATTGACTCAGTAATGTAATAAATTTTACAATCCACAGTCCTGGCTAGAAGAGGCCTTTCAATAAATCCGCCATGTCAACCTTTCTGACTAGCTCAGAAGAAGAAACTACCTCGCAAGTCAGAGAAGGTACTGTAAAAAAAAAGTCTACTGGCAAATTTGGCTACAGAAGAAATGTAAAATGCCTGGTATAAGCAAAATGCTAAAGCTGAATGAGGATGAATACTGTCTGAAATCCTTTAAAACAGGTGCCAAAATGGCAGACAGATGAGGGAGGGCAGCACTAAACGACAACTATATTATTGGTTCCTATGCTAATATCCCCTCAGTTACCGTGGGGTTAATTCCAAATAAGCGAAATGAGCTGTCACTCTGGGGGCACTCCAAAACCAGAACAGTTAGCGTGTCATTTATTAGAGTTAAACAGGAACGTATTTCATTTAGTAATTGGCTCCTCGCCCTCCGCTATCCTTCCTTTCTTTCTCTCTCTCTTTTTTTTTTCTTTGCAGAGGAAAACTCATAAATGAAATATGTTGGCCGCCTGCCCAGCGAGGAAATATAAAGGAATGAATAATGTTTCTATCTCAATCACAGTCATTGCTTTTAATATTCCTAATTACTTGAAAAAGCTGCATATTCAGTACAGGAGAAAAAGTCTTTTCTTTTGCGATCCTTTTTTCACTTTGTACTCACGAGATCAGGAGAATTAGCCAGCGGCGTTCGTGTCCGCCCTATCCTTAGGAGGAGGTTATTGGAAAACACAGGCTATGCAGGATCTATATACTTTTTATCAATTTGGCAACATAGGGCTATAATAAAAACTTGAAGGTTATGGCAGGATCAGGATGTGCTGCTGGGCGGTGAAGCCATGCAATTCAAATAGAGTCCATACTAAAAAAACAATACCGCTTGACCATTGTTCCTTCTCGGCAGTATTTTATACAGTATTGCCAGGACCTCTGCTGTTTAGGAGCCTCTACAGTCCAATGTCCATCTAAGGTCAAGAAGGCATCGAGATTCAGGAGCATAGCATTATTACAGACCTCTAAAATATAGGTAGAGTCAGGCTCACATGTTTTTCGGGCTATATTGAGTTTCAAAAACAGCTACTTTTACAGGCACATTAAATTAAATTAAAATGAATTAATAAATTTTTGCAAATGGGGATCTTTTTGACCCTTTTTTAAACAACTTTTTTGGTTGTATTTGGAGATAGTTTTTTTGGACTGCAGCAAAAGATATAGCGCACAAAAAGGCCATTTTCAATAGAGTCTTTTTTTTTGTATATTTAGGTCCCGAAGTACATGTCAAAATATAGCCTTACCGTATATACTCGAGTATAAGCCGTGCTGAAAACGCCCCCCCCCCCCCCTCGGCTTATACTCGAGTGAACAAAAAAAGCTTCTGGCTTAGCTGTGAGGGGATGGGCCGGGCCATCCATCTTCGGTCATCTATGCTGCAGGGACCATCCGGTGGAGAAGGTTAGTCATTCCGGGCTGTCCATCTTCACCCGGAGGCCCTCTTCTCTGCTCCGGTCCGGCCCGAATTAGTGACGCTGCATTGACGTCACCGTTCAGGGACGTCACAGACATCTGCTGCGCATGGACATCCCTGCGTGTCGTCATTTTATGCCATGCCAAACCCCTCCAACCCCCCCCCCCCCCCTCCCCACCCAAAAAAAAAATAAAATTGCAGGAAAATGGTAGAATCAAGTAATAGAATAACTCCAGGTCCAGGTGGTGGAAGAAGTTGAAGATGAAGAAGGTGCTATATAATGATATTACATATGCAGCATGATGTGTTAAGGTGTATAGCGGTGTGTCCCTACCTGTGGCTCTTTAGCTGATGCAAAACTACAACTCCTATTATAAGAGCATGCAACGTATGCAAAAGTATGAGAATCACAGGCTGGGGAACACTGGTGTACATACAGTACTTTTATTTGTGGGCAATATGGCAATGTTATCATGCTAATTTACTATTTTTTTTTTATAGTAACTTTATATTACAGCGTAACTCTGATCTTGATCCGAATACCTGTTAAAATTTCCTGGCAACTTTGTAGCAAAAGCCTTGCCTGCTGCTAAAGCGATCAAGATATGGATTTGCCGAAAGTTGCATGGAAGTCTAGGGGAATCCGACCAATACATATCCTGATCGCTCTCTTATTCTACAAGTCTCAGGCTACGAAGTTGCTGGGAGATTTAAAGAGTTATCCTGCCATCGGACCTATACCGAAGTTATGCTTAAATTCTCCATGATATCTTTAAAAGTGAGGTTTCAAAAATGTTTTGTATAGTGCTCTACAAACATTGATGTATGTTTAAGCCCTACTCTAAAAAGCAGATCATATGATCAGTGGTACTGAAGGCAATAACAGGCAGTTTCTGCTACGAAAGGTCATAATGATCTCCTTGCATGACGATAATCTTCTTAAGAGGACCATCTTCATGTACTTCAAAAATCATGTGTACCATTTATTTCCAACATCCACTCACATCCATTCACATCAAGAGGCCGAACATCGATGTGTTCTAGAGCTCTTATTCCTATATATAGCCTCTCAACAGCACAACCTATAGAGAAACCTGCAAATCTAAATGAGTCAGATGTTGGTTGGTTTCATATGTAGGTATAACACTCACTTGTCCATATGACATGTCAATCAAAAGTGGGCTAGAGAATCAATATGGTAGCTACTGTAATGATAGTCTACAGGATTAGTAAGGAACTTGTCAGGCTGATAATAACTGTGGTAACCCACTAGGCAACTAAGGGTAAAAGTGAAGTGGATCTTTTAGTCATGTTCTCTGTTCCGCCAGCATTTCTATTGAAATTGTAAATTAGGTGTTGTGGAACTCTCAGTTTTGCTGCAGCAATGAATGGAACAATATAGGATCACAAAGTAAAGAGCTAAAGGTTATCAGAGCTGCTGGCTATGGTTGTACAAAAAAAAAAGAAGAAATAGAAGAAATTAAAATCTTTCACCAGGACAGGCTCACTTTAGATTAGCAACTGAGTAAGATACACTATCAAAGTTCAACCTTCTACATGGCATTCAGAAGTAAAAACAGGGCACGGAAAGCAAGTCTTACCGCCTCAACACATGACTCCTTATGGAAAAGTGACTCGAGACTTTGTTAGTATTAGTTTATACTAATCTGTAAAAATTCTGCAGCAAATTGTACATGCCTATAGGGGAGTGGAGCTCACAAGAACACACAACACGAGGTTAACTGTGACCCTCTCACCCAAGAGGGAAAAATAAGGAAATAACTAGAAAATATATTCAGTCCTCAGTGTTCTACCCACTGGGGGTATATGATGGAAATCAATGCAAGGATGGTATGTGTAAAAAGGAAATATTTATTTCTCTCCTCAAAAATTCAATCACATAAATAGACATATAATGTAAAATATTTTACGCATGGCCCTTGCATGATAAAACAATATAGACAAAAACATAAACATACATAGATCATAAAAATGTGGCCATATATACTCAAGGTGTCCACAAAGAGATATGTGGATATAATGTGTCCACCTGATAAAATGAACGCATCCACCTAAAAGGATCCACCTATAGAAAAACAACTGGAGTAGTCCAAGGAAAAACAGCTCGAGTATATAGGAAAAAGTTCGGTCACTCAATATCACGTTGTATCAATGGCAGGTTATCAGGATGTACAGTCCCGTATAGATAACAGCAGAGTAAATAAGTCCCACCAGTATCCACTATTCCACTCGCTAAATTGATGGATAAAACACAAGTCTAAGACAGGAACGACTTAGTTTTGGCACTATCTGCCACTCACCGCTCCATGCCAAGGCTGCGGGTCCTGTGACGGGGCCGGAAGCCCCGGCATGGAGCGGTGAGTGGCACATAGTGCCAAAACTAAGTCGTTCCTGTCTTAGACTTGTGTTTATCCATCAATTTAGCGAGTGGAATAGTGGATACTGGTGGGACTTATTTATTCTGCTGTTATCTATACGGGACTGTACATCCTGATAACCTGCCATTGATACAACGAGATATTGAGTGACCAAACTTTTTCCTATAGACTCGAGCTGTTTTTCTTTAGGTGGACTACTCCAGTTGTTTTTCTATAAGTGGATCCTTTTAGGTGGATGCGCTCATTTTATCAGGTGGACACATTATATCCACATTTCTCTTTGTGGACACCTTGAGTATATATGGCAACATTTTTTATGATCTATGTATGTTTATATTTTTGTCTATATTGTTTTATCACCCAAGGGCCCTGCGTAAAATATTTTACATGATATGTCTATTTATGTGATTGAATTTTTGAGGAGAGAAATAAATATTTCCTTTTTACACATACCATCCTTGCATTGATTTCCATCATATACCCCCATTGGGTAGAACACTGAGGACTGTGAACATATTTTTTAGTAAATTGTACATGCGTTAAATATGCAGAAAAATATGGCACATGTGACCCTACCCTTAAAGTGCATCTGTCATTATAAACACTTGTTAAACACATTGCAATTGGGATTCACAAGCATAATCCAGTCATAACTGTGTTCCGAGCTTAGGATGCTTTATATCAATGTGCTTTATATCCACTAAGCTCCAGGGCCTCCTCTTTCCACTTATCATAACAACCGCTATTTCTGTTGATTGACAGAACAGATAGGGCTTGCCTATCCATGGGGGCAGTTGTCCTGCGCATGCGCAGCCAATGTGTTTTGCAGAATATGCATGGTGAGTCTGCAAGTGCTTCAGAACCTCTTTGATTGACTACATGTACATTGTAATAGCTATAGGCAGAGAGCACACTCATCCCCTGCCTATAGTACCACGTTGACAGCGCATACACAGGACAACTACTACACAGGGCCGCCAGGGCAGGAAAGCCTTGTGTGTCATTCAACTAGAGGAGCAGGCGTGACATCAACAGCAAGAGGCATTCAAGATCCTAAGCATCGTGGACCCTGGGCCTGTCTTTCTGACACTTCTGAATAGCTTAAAACTATTTTTTTATGGATATAACGCATCCAAAGTTCAGAACAAATTGTGCTTGTGAAGCCCTACTGCAATGTGTGGCCATCATAACAAGTGTTTGTTTAATTTAACAGGTGTATTGTGGAGACTGGCGAACATGCCAAATGTGAACATAACTCAAACAACTTATGGGGCTCAAGAAAGGGATATTTTCTAGGCCTCAGATAAGCAATTGGTATAGATTTTAAATCTGCTGTGTTTTTTCAGTATTTACATGAGCACTGCCAGTCAATAACTATATCCAACACTTCATTTCTGAACAGGATTATACTGTGCAACAGAGAAATTAGAACATACAATATAAAGCAGTAGGAGGATCTATAGAGAGCACATCACACAAGGTAACATTACAAAGACAAAAAGTATACAGTATGTAATTTGTTATTTCAGCTGAGCTATCACTCAACCGGTAATGAAAATACAGCTTCTATTTAAAAACTGGCAAAGAGCGAAACAGAATTTTACCACAAAAGAAATTACATGCAGGTCTATCAATATTTACCCAGACATCAAACTCTGCATGCAACATAGCTGCAATATGTGTCCACAATACTGCTATAAGTGAGTACACAACCTCACAAGTAACCTTGTACAAAGCTTGAATGGAATGTATAAAAGGAAAAAAAAATTAAGTTAAAAAATATTTTAAAAGAATTTTTAGTGATGTTTTTAAAATTTTTAAATAATCATGAAATTTGGCAGTTTTCATTCTGACTGATGGGGTGGTTATCTGCTTTAGAAGTTGTTTATTGCCCCATGTATAAGACCCAGCCATCAGCAGAAGAACAAACTGCTTGGTTTTTGGCTAATCACTGGCATCGAGCAGCCCCCAAAAATCGTCATTGGTCAGCTATACATCTTTATGTATAAAAAGGAGATGTGCAGCTGAAAATGATGTAAGTGAAGGGTAGCAGGAACAATCCAGCAATCGTTTATGTGGCCCTGGCCCCACAGTTATTGAGCCGTGTAAAAGGCTAATTAAACGAGCACCGATCTGCTACTGATACTTGCATCAGTAGTCTCATTATTATCATCACAGACAAGATTACAATGAAAGATGACACAAGTATATAGATAAGACAAGATCAGGTCAATCACAAAAGGTGATGGTCAGAGCTCAGCCTCCTCCTTCTCCCTGCACAGGTCACAAAGCATGCCTAGAAAACTCATCTCCATCCTATTGTTTCCTAAGTCCATGTGGCTGCTGTAAAGCATATTCCTAAATGCTGCTTAAAGAGCAGAGCAGAAGCTCGGGCAATATGGTTGTCCCCATAACAATGTAATACAAAAACATTTTTTTTTAAATGACAGATTACAAAAATTATACTGTAGTTATCATATATTGAAGGTGTCAACACAGTATTAGGTATAATTGAGAACTCACCACTAGAGCAGTCAGCACCTCCCCACCCTGGTTCACAGTGACACGTATCTGGTGACACACATCTCCCATGTACACATTCCTCTGTACAGAGGGCTGTAAAAAAATACAAATAGATCATTAAACTTGAAAACATGAAGATTTACTTATATAAACCTACATTTGAGCTGCATGATGATCTTCTTCAATTATGTCTAAAGCTAAATTAACGCCCCCCCCCCCCATACTTACCTCCCTCGATCTTACCCTTAGCCTCCAGTATTGCAGTTCCTGGTCGTTGCCATAGTTCCACTTCCTCTGTGACGTCAGAGTGTGACATAGCCAATCACTCACTGAGGCGGAACACTGCTTCAGCAAACGATTGGCTGAGAAGCAATGTGACAGGTGTTGGGGCAAACCCGACACACTTGCTGGCTGCATCGGTGTACCACCTTGGTCAGTGATTAGCTGTGCGGAACTCTGATGTCACAGGCCCAGCAGCAGGAAGTAGAACTGTGGCTAAGACCAGGGGCAATACCGGAGGCCACAGTGGGGGGGGGGGGAGGAGGACGGGGGGCGAGGGATGTAAGTATAGAGTTTTGGGGTTTCTATTATGGTACAGTCACACGTAATGTATACACTAAGTATTTGACGCTGCGGATTTCAGTTATGGCAAAGTTTATGGGTGTTTATTATTACTCCTATATACTTTGTTAGCACAAAAATACCCATCATCTAATACAAAGAGTCAAATATCCAGCGTAAAATATGCAGTTTATATGCTAACATATGATTCTTCCTTACAAACGTCACCTGGGCATGAAAAAAAAACATTTTACGAGCTTCTGCTACAAAATAAGTGCATTGTGGTTTAGATGACAGTTACATAGTTAAAACTCAGTTTGTAAGTTATATGTTTGACACCAGAAATAGCTGTTGTCTGATTCCAACCTGCATAATCTTAAAAGAAAATCTGTATATAAAAGAATAAAACAATACAAAGTCAGTAGCATATTTATTTATTATTATTATTTTTTTAAATAACCTCTTTTTGAAAATCCGACATATAGTCTTAAAGGAAATCTGTCATCAGTATCACCCACACTAACCTGTCATACAGGCTTGTAGTGCGGGTGATACTGATCAAAACGATACTTACTATGTCCTGAATGGCCCAGCCGTTGCACGTTTTTGCTGTTTTTCTTTTTATGTAAATGAGGTCCTTGAGGCATGAGCAGAGTTAGGACCAGAGCTCCATGCACCCCACATGATCTTCTGCCGGGCAGGCGCTCTGCCGGGCTCATCAATGTGCACGGACTCCCTTCCTGCTCTCGCGGCAGGTTTTCGCCACGGTGCATGCGCCGCTCCCATGCTACACCCGGAATCTGCATCAGATTCAGCCTGACACTGCTTTCGGGTGTACTCTTGAGCGGCACATGTGCCGTGCCTCGAGAGCAGGGAGGGAGGCCGTGCATATTGATGAGCCGGGCGGAGCACTCATTTACATAAAAAGAAAAGCAGCAATAACTGCGCAACGGCTGGGCCATTCAGGACATGTAAGTATTATTTTGATCAGTATCACCCGCACTACAAGTCGGTATGACAGGTTAGTGCGGGTCATACCGATGACAGATTTCCTATAAATAATGCTGGTTGTCTACCATTCTCATAATGTACAACTGACATACATAGGTACAGTACATGCTTGATGTACAGGGTAGAGCCCTGCACGGGACTGTTTTCTTAATCCTGCTTCACAACCTACATGTCCAATCTCACCCGCTCCTGCAACGTGTGTGTCCAATCCCACCAGTTCCCGTTAACATTCTGAAAGGTGACTTCTGTTTAGTTATAAAGTGATAAAGGTGCAGACAGCTTAACACTAACCCCCAGATTATCTGCTTGGAATGTAACAAACATGGCTGTCAGTAATTTACAGTGAGTCCTGAAGTGTGTTTGTGCATAAATTGCTAAAGCTATAAGCAGATATGCCATTCAGGAGCATAAATATATACCAAAAAAGAGATGGAGCATTCGGGAGCATAGAAAAGCTAGGTGAGAATGTCTAACTTAACTTTTCCATGCTTGGCTGTATTACTTTATGCACAAGCAAACTTCACTACTTATATAATAGTCCCTGTAATTGTGTCAGGGCTTGTAATGGTGGCCAACTGGCTATGTGGTTCCTGTACTAAGCAGATGTGCCATTCAAGAGCCTGGGAACCTATGTTTGGCAGTAAGACCCTGTAATCATTATAGGGTGTGATTGTCACAAACTGCTGTAAGCACATATGCCATTCAGGAGCATGGAAAAGCTGAGTGAGACATTCTCACCTAGCATTTTTATGCTCCTGAATTGCATATCTGCACCCTAAAGTACTATATAAAAGTCACAGGGCACTGGTGGGCACTAACTTTGCACAAGGCGGCTGTATGTACCTGGTCCGACTGACACAAGTCCTCCTATTCCTGTCCCATAGGGTGACTCTTTGAGTGGCGCAGCACTATGGCCATGGTACATACCCGATGTACACAGGAGGGAGGAGTCAGCAGCACAGCCAAGCGTCGGACACTAGAGGCTGCACTAAGCATGACTATCTAGTGTCCAACCCTTTCTAATGAGTTTTGCTGCGCTCTGGATGCCGGGAAAAGTAAAATAAGGGAACGTGGCTTGAAATTTTTGCCGAGACGTATAACATACAGAAGGTTCTTCTCTGAGTTACAATATTAGGGGGACCCGCAGGTATAGCGTGTGACCGCCTGCTCCCACCCGCAATATACCTAATACTTAAGTATTTAAGCCAGTCCCTCAGGGTCCCAATCCCAATGCAGCCCTTTAGTAAAGGGTCCTACTCCTAAATGCTCCACTGTAAATTATTAAATTAGCTTTGTCATATGAATCCATATTTCACACCCAGGTGAAATCCATATTATGGATTGATTCCTGTATCTGTCAAATAGGAGAAAATACTGATGATGAATGCAGAACTTTTTGTTTTTGGAGATAAAAAAGCTTTATTTATTTAGAACTACAAAAATATCTTTAAATATACAATGTTAAAATGTAGGTCCCTTCTTAACTTTGGGAAAAAGTATATACAACCATTATTCTCTATAGACCATTGTCATGTAAAGTGCTACTATATGGTTATAAATATAAAACTCTTGGAAAAAAGAAGTCTTACAAAATACATTATAGCAATGGTTCCATCTAGTTTCCCGATGTGCTTTCCAGTTATGACTTTATATAACAAGGCACTGGCCCTATCTTTGCTATCATAGAAGAATATAACATAAAGCTGCCAGCAGAATATTATTGCCTACAGGTTACAATATGGAATTGGTTTATATATTTTATTCATCTTAAAAGAAAGGTTTACATCTATTGATGCTTCTTTTATATATTTCTTAAATTACAATGTTCCTCATTTAAAATGCGTACAGGTGTAGTGGAGAGCAGGAAAGTAAAAATGGATTTGCAAGGGCCTATATATAAGAGACGCTTTTTTGATGGTAAATCCTTACATTAGGTTAACTAATCTAATCACCATCCTGTGTTTACAAGATGGACTGAAGATGGACTAGCAGCTCAGTGAGAGGTCATATTACATGCCGTCTATACAAGTCTATGGAGAGGGGAGGGGTGAGGAGTGAGGCCCACAAAAAGAAACTGCAGAGACAACTGAAAGCATTTAATCACACCCCAGGGCATGATTCACAGCTTAGGAATCCTGGCACTCAAATATGCTTTTGAAGAGTCTCGTTTTATTTAGGCATAAACTACATAAAAAGTGGCAGCACGCGTTCCGACGTTAGTTGCTTTTGTCAACTGCAGTGCTGGGATACGGGAGTGCCCGGTTTGCACATCTTCCAGCTGGATCCAGTCACAGCATTAACAAATCATGGGGTGAATGCACCCTTAAAGATACATATAAAACATTATATTAGGCATAGAAAAATACTTCCATAAATGGTTTAAAAGATTTAAGCCCCCACACACACACACTCATAAAATTGAGAAACATATACCAACACTCTTCAACTGGGCTCTTCCATAGAGGCATGTACTGTGTACAACCCGAAACATTAAGTGCCTGTTTATACGCCCACCAGACCTTACGGCATTGCAGTAGTGTTTACCACTGGCTTTTATCTAAATATTTGCAGCTCCAAAGCCAACACCCCCCAACCTCTAAGTGAATCAGAAACACAGCCCCAGAAATGCTGGATAGGCGGAGCAACAAAATAAATCCATGATTGTGGGAGAGTAAGTCCCCCATCCACTTTGGGGAATTGCAATTTATCCGATCTAATTCTTGGGAACACCCTTTTTATACCAAGTCCTGAAACAAAGTATGGAGCCGACGGAACCAATATTTCAGAATTCATAGTGGTGAATTATGGAGCATGAGGATAATTTTGAATAAATTTGGGCAGCCAGGGGCAGACTTGCTCCAATTATTGGACAGACCTGAAAACTGCCCAAATGCCTTAATGATGGCCATAAGGATAGGTACCAACACATGTATCTTATCCACAAGCATAAGAATATTATCAGCATATTGCACTATGCAGCTGTCTAGTTTCTTATTTGTGAGCCCTGCTACCCCTTCCTGATGCCTAAGGATGGGCACCATGGGTTCATGGCCAATGTAAGTAGAACATGCATCAATGGGGATCCCTGCCTGGTACCTCACAGAAGCATACACAACTAGTAAGAACAACCCATTAACCCTTTCCTTTGCCATGAAAGCCCAGTAGAGCATTTTAATCCAGATGAGAAACAGGGTCCTGCCCCAAAGTTCGTTAACACTTTCCAGAGAAATCTGCAGTCGAAACAGTTCAATACATTTATGGCATTCAATAAAAGCACCGCCTTATCCAGAAAAAGAGATGGCATATACATGAGTCAATCTAGTGGCTAATATTTTTGCCAGAATTTTAACCTCTGACATCAGCAGACAATAAGAATTTGGCAGTTCAAAACAACAATAATCACCTCAATTATTATTATTATTCTCCTATATAAACGGACCACGGTTTTGTGATTCCGGCTCACCCTGCGCCCTCCCTAAGGGATGTCCATATGACGGAGATTGGTTCAGTTTATAAGCGTAAAGAGGACTCCAGGTGTTATTGGGGGATCACTGTTTTGTGACCTCCCACATACACCGGGTGAGTACATACCTCCTATACTTTCATTGGTTTTTGGGATTCGAGCGCCGCCTTTTTTCTTTTTACCTATTATATCACCTCAATTATTGAATGCAGAAGCCCTTATTGGGAAAACTATCCTCCAGCATTGCCAAAATGTGAGGCAGCAGTTCCTCTTCATGCAAATCAATGGACAGCCCATCATCTCCCCGAGCCTTCTCACTACCCATTTTCCCCATCGCCACCTGCAACTCCTCCAGCGCAAGTGGCCTATCCAAGTCATCCCAGTCCTCATGGAACAGATTAGGTAAGGAAAAGGTACCCAAATACTCCTCCAATTGCTCAATTGATGCAGGGTATACCCTGCTCTAGATGAGTATAGATGTTCATAAAAACTCCTAAACACTCCTAAGATATCATCAATGTTAGAACACAACTACCTACTATTCTGTCCTTTGGACATATGCAGGGTCTCTCTGTGCTTGAGCTATCCTAGCCGGTAACCTCCTTATTTGCTCCCCTTCCTTGTAATACTGATATGTAAGGAACATGCACCAGTTTTACACCTTTTCCATTGTATAAATACTCTATTGTTCCTAAGCCACCTTCCAATCAGCTAAGGAGTGATCCCTTCTATTTACCTCCTAACAGTGTTAGTTTTAACTGCCCAATTTCAGCAACTCATACCACAGAACACCTTGGGGTACAGTACATAGAGCCATTATGTGTAAGATACTCCTCTATAGAACAAAGAAGAATGCCAGTGTGGAAAATGCAGAGTCCCATTTATTGGATGAAAGTCAACGTACACAAATCAGTGAACACGATAACGCATTTCAGGTGTTACCACTCTTAGTCATGTAACAACAGACTGAACTTCTCCAGCTTAAATAGGGGAAATGGACCTGGGAAGATGGAATACACCTGCGCCGGATCATTTAACCATTAACATACTCAAACATACAAATGTAAAAGCATAATGAGAAAGACATGCACATATCATATCACTAGTAGTAAGATCAATAACATGTATAAATATATCTCAAATATATAATAATAACAACTAGAGGAAAAATATAGTAGTGATAGAGATGAGAGGAGAGATGTTATGCTACTTTTCACTATGATAGGAGGAGGATATATGCAAAAGTGAATAAAAAAAAACACCTCAATAATAAAAAAAACAATAGTATGCTACAAAAACAAGACTTGTAATGTATATGGCATAATTGAATAGATGTTCTAGTAGTGTAATAATACGTCCTGTCTTTTATTAAGACCATTAGGTACTCGAGTGGCCAGTGATCTATCTATCTATCTACATACTCCTCTATAGTTGCATGAATAGTGGAAGTGTCCATCAGAGTGATCCAAAGGAATACAATTTCCACCCATTCAATTTGGCACAATGCAGTTAGGTAGGACACATTCTCTTGGCATTCACCAAACCAAGACTCAGTGGGATTCCTCACTCCACAGAACATGTTTTCACTGCTCTAGAGTCTAGCGGCGGTGCACTTTGCTTTTCTCAACCCAATGCTTGGCTTTGTGCTTGGTGGTGTTAGGCTTGCATGCAGCCGCTCGGCTATGGAAATCAATGCCATGAAGCTCCAAGCACTGATTTTAATGCCTGACGAGTTTGGAATTCAGAAGATGTTGAGTCTGCAGAGCATTGGCAACTTTTATGCACTATACATCTCAGTGCCCCTGCTTGGCCAATTTACATGATATCAACTTTGTGTCTGAGTTGCTGTGATACCCAAATACTTCCACTTTTTCATAATACAACTTAAAGTTTCTGTTAAAAAATTTAGGAGGAAATTTACAAACTGACTTATTGTAGCGCACCATGTTGGAATTCAGTGAGCCCTTGAGGGTTTGTTCACATATTCAGGTTTTTATTTGCAGTTACTGACTATAAAACCAGGAATGGATGTTAAAAGAATAGAAGTCTCCGTCTTTCCTTTATATGTGTCCATAATTAAAGATCTGGTATTATCTTTGTATTCAATAAATGAAATTAAAAAAACTGAATGAGTTAACACACAAAACAATCCCAACATGCGTTCACCAATGGCCGAGTGATGTTGCCGATAATATTGTTCCTTCTTTACACACGTGTGGTAATATGACTGAATGAAACACCTGAATTCAGTGATTAAGAGGTTATATTTATCTATCTATCTCATATCTATCTATCTATCTAATATGTATCTATCTAATATCTATCTATCTCATTGTCAGGATCCGGGCAGGTAGCTGGTAGCGGAGGCTGGTGGTGGATCCGCTGTGCCAGAGAGGTGAAGACGTGGGCCGTACCAGGGGAACGGAGTCTAAAGAGTTACTGATTTTCACCAGAGCCCGCCGCAAAACGGAATGTACTTGCTGCGGCAAGTAACCCCCAGGTCGTTCCACCCAGTAGCGACTCAACCTCTCTGGCTGCTGAGATAAGACACGGTACAAGAGGATCAGGCAAAGGCTTAGTCAGACGTAGCAAATGGTCAGGGCAGGCGGCACAGGTTCACAGGCGGGAGTCAGTAGCAACGGGAACGGCAACAGGCAGGGTAACACAGGAACAAGGAATGCTTTCTCTCAGGCACAAAGGCAACAAAGATCCGGCAGGAGGCTAAGAATTTTCTCCCTCTAACCACTTTGGATGCCAAAATCTCCTTGACGGAGAACACATCTGAAGTTCCAGACACAGGAGTGGGAGAAATGTCTTTGGGGGAAAAACGGTTGAAGATAGCTGGTTTCAGAAGGGAGACATGAAAAGAATTAGGTATTCTGAGGGAGGAAGGGAGATGGAGCTGATAGACCACGGGATTCATTTTCTTCTTGATTCTACGGGGACCTAATTTGTAACTTGGGACCCTAAATCGGACGTACTTGGAAGACAGCCACACTTTGTCCCCTGGGGCAAAAACTGGAGGAACCCGACGTTTCTTATCGGCCTGTGTCTTCATGCGAGAGGTGGCTGCAAGAAGAGATTGGCGCATCTCGCGCCAGATGGATACAAAATCCCGGACAAGATTATCGACAGCGGGTCCTTCCGAGGAGGTGGGCAATGGAAGAGGCAGCAAAGGGTGACGTCCATACACCACGAAAAAAGGAGACTTGTTAGAAGCGGAGGACTCTTTGTGGTTGTAGGAGAACTCAGCCCACAGGAGCAAGTCTACCCAATCATCCTGACGAGAGGAGACAAAGTGCCAGAGATAGTCACCCAAAATTTGATTAATGCGCTCTACTTGACCGTTGGACTGGGGGTGGTAGGAAGAAGAGAAGTCCAATTTAATCTTCAGTTGACCACAGAGGGCTCTTCAGAACTTAGACACAAATACCCCTCTGTCGGATACAATGTGTGTAGGCAGACCATGGAGATGAAAAATGTGAGAAAGAAATTGTTTCGTCAGTAAAGGCGCAGAAGGAAGAGCAGACATAGGTACAAAGTGCGCCATCTTGGAAAACCGGTCCACAATCACCCAAATAACTGTTTTGCCATGAGAAGGTGGGAGATCAGAACCAGACGAACCTGAGTACGGTGTTGCTCAAGGTTTGGAGAATAAATGAGGATATCGTCCAGATACACCACCACACAAGTGTAGAGAAGGTCTATGAAAATGTCATTAACAAATTCTTGAAAGACCGCTGGGGCATTATATAGGCCAAAAGGCATGACTAAATACTCAAAGTGACCATCCCGTGTGTTAAAGGCAGTCTTCCACTCGTTTCCCCCTTTCGAATTCGGACCAAATTATTGGCACCTCTCAGATCCAATTTGGTGAAGATCTTGGCACCTCGAAGTCGATCGAAGAGCTCTGAAATGAGTGATAGGGGATATCGGTTCTTAATGGTGATTTTGTTTAGACCACGATAGTCGATGCAGGGTCGCAGAGAGCCATCTTTCTTTGTGACAAAGAAGAAACCTGCTCCAGCAGGTGAGGAAGACTTCCTGATGAACCCCCTCTGTAGGTTCTCCTGAATATACTCTGACATGGCTTTAATCTCAGGTGGAGAGAGAGGGTAAATTCTTCCTTGAGGTGGAGTGGTGCCAGGCATGAGGTCTATAGGACAATCATAAGGCCTATGCGGGGGCAAAGTCTCTGCTTGCTTTTTACAGAAGACATCTGCAAAGTCCAAATATGGTTCCGGAAGGCCTGGAGGAGGTGGAGTAGAAGATGTACGTTTAGCAGAAACTGGCAGGAGACATTTGCCAAAACAAGATGACCCCCAACTTCTGATCTCCCCAGAGGACCAATCCAGGACAGGACTGTGACGCTGGAGCCAGGTCAGACCTAGCAGAATCTCCGAAGTACAGTGAGAAAGAACAAGAAACTCCAATTTCTCAGAATGAAGTACTCCTACAGACATCTGGAGGGGTTCAGTACGGTAGAGAATGGCAGCATCCAGTCTCTCACCATTGACAGTGGCAATGTAGTAGGACTTGACAAGACGGACCACTGGAATATTAAACTTGCTTATAAGTGAGGTGTCAATTAAGTTACCAGCGGAGCCGTAATCCAGAAAGGCAATAGCAACGAAGGATGTCTTGGCTGGGACACAGATTCGCACATACACCGTAAGGCGTGTAGAGGTAGCGTTCACACCTGGCAACGCCTCTCCAACGTTAACTAGGTGCGCGTTTCCCGGATGAGGCGGACGGAGAGGACAGTCTTTTAAGAAATGTTGTGTACTGGCACAGTACAGACACAGATTCTCGTCTCTGCGGCGGTTCCTTTCTTGAGGGGTCAGGCGTGACCAATCCACATGCATGGCTTCCTTGGCAGGAGGCCCAGTAGAGGGTTGCAATGGACGCAGGAAGACAGGAGCCGAACGAGGATATCGTCTCATACGAACATTTCCTTCCTCCTGAGTTCCTCTCGTCTCTTGGCGAAACGCAAATCAATCCTGGTGGCCAAATGGATGAGGTCACCCAGAGAAGACGGCATCTCACGTGCGGCAAGAACATCCTTTATGTTGCTTTACAGGCCCTTCATAAAAATAGCACAGAGCGCTTCATTATTCCAAGAAAGTTCCGAGGCCAGAGTACGGAAACATATGGCGTAATCGCCCACAGAAGAACCTCCTTGGGACAAGTTTAATAAAGCAGTCTCTGCAGAGGCAACCTGGGCAGGTTCCTCAAAAACAGTCCGGAATTTTCGTAGGAAGGAGTGGACA
The DNA here is from genome assembly GCF_029499605.1 of Hyla sarda. Classification (NCBI taxonomy): domain Eukaryota; kingdom Metazoa; phylum Chordata; class Amphibia; order Anura; family Hylidae; genus Hyla; species Hyla sarda. Next base: position 97,544,395 of record NC_079192.1, on the reverse strand, counting down.
TTGGCAGTGGCAGGATTGTTGCGGTCCCATAGCGGCATAGCCCAGGCCAGAGCCTTCCCGGAAAGCTGGCTGACTATGAACGCCACTTTGACACGTTCTGAGGGGAACTGGTCTGCCATCAACTCGAGATGCAAGGAGCATTGTGTCAGGAACCCACGGCACAGCTTGGAGTCTCTATCATACTTGTCCGGCAAGGACAGGCAGAAACAGGAGCGGGAAGCGACAGCAGGCTGTGGTGGCGATTGCTGCTGAGCTGACTGGAGTTGCAGGAGCAGGGCTCGAAGCTGGTGTAGCTGACGTGCTTGCGCGGTGAGCAAGGCTGCAAGGTCCCCAGGATGAGGTACCTCAGTGGGATCCATGGCCGGATCTTACTGTCAGGATCCGGGCAGGTAGCTGGTAGCGGAGGCAGGTGGTGGATCCGCTGTGCCAGAGAGGTGAAGACGTGGGCCGTACCAGGGGAACGGAGTCTAAGGAGTTACTGGTTTTCACCAGAGCCCGCCGCAAAGCAGGATGGACTTGCTGCGGCAAGTAACCCCCAGGTCGTTCCACCCAGTAGCGACTCAACCTCTCTGGCTGCTGAGATAAGACACGGTACAAGAGGATCAGGCAAAGCCGTAGTCAGACGTAGCAAATGGTCAGGGCAGGCGGCACAGGTTCACAGGCGGGAGTCAGTAGCAACGGGAACGGCAACTGGCAGGGTAACACAGGAACAAGGAATGCTTTCTCTCAGGCACAAAGGCAACAAAGATCCAGCAGGAGGCTGTGGGAGGAGATGGTACTTATAGGCAGTGCACAGGTGAGGCCTAATTAAGCCCAAACAGCACTCCCTCTCACAAAGCTTAACCCTTAATACACCACTTTGGACCAGGCACCAATCACCTGTGCACTGGTCCTTTAGATCTAAGAGTCCCGGGGCACGCGCGCCCTAGAGAGCAGGGATGAACACGCCGAGATGCCGGAGCACTGCCTGGGGACACATACTGTGAGCGCTCCGAGGCCAGCAGGGGGCCCGGAGCGCTCAGCGTAACACTCATATCTATCTATCTCATATCTATCTATCTCACATCTATCTCTCTATCTGTCTCATATCTATCTCACATCTATCTCTCTATCTGTCTCATATCTATCTATCTCACATCTATCTCTCTATCTGTCTCATATCTATCTATCTAACTAACTATCTATCTCATATCTATCTATCTCATGTCTATATATCTATCTACAGTATAGAGTATATATATCTACAGCATTTTTCTGAATATATCACATTCCCCTTCAAGGACAGCACTCTGAGTGGGCTAAATACAACTGTAATGTATGCTATTTTATTGTAGAATTTAAGCATTATTCTATTTTAGTAGTATGGCAAGAATAGCATCTAACAATGTATTTATATAGAAATTCCCTAATGCAGGTGGCTTTCAATCTGTGGTGAAAGTCCATATCCCAGTGTGACCTGACAGTAAAAGGCACCAAGAAAAGCCCTTCTCCTTCCTCAAATGTCCTTCAGGCAAATTTCCAACATATAAGAGCCAAGCATTTAAATGCAACAATTTTTACAAATGATCAATAAATCTGTCAAACTAAAGTACTGTGTCTCCTATATTACAATCCCGCCCTGTCTTCTGTTCCTTTTTTGGTTTTTATTAAAAACCAATGTGGAACATTACATAGACACCTGCTTGTTATTTAAGACACATCACCAGCTTCTATCACTACAATGTAGAAACTACGAGTCCCATTTGGAATTATAATGTTTAGTGCCATACCTGGGGGTGTAACACTTTTTACAGTATCTCCACCCCCCCCCCCCCACTATATCTCCATATGCATGTTGTTAGGTCTCATGTACATTTCATTTTTGCTTCACTTTGCCAGCATACGAGACTGGATTCTTGGCAGACCTATTGACTTTAATGGACTGAAAATACTATACTTTTGAGTCCTACAGTACACATTCACCGATTTACCCTTTCATGACTGCACTGGATGTCGTTGCTCATAAGGCACTATACTGATTTGTGTATGCCACAGATTAACCCTTTCATGACTGCACTGGATGCTGTTGGGTAAAAGCATTGGATGATGAGTAGATCCCCGGAAAGATGGGTGGCTACAGTATGCGGGTGCTTTCACTATATACTGTACTACAGACGTTACAGACGAAACACTGGAAGATGAGTAGATCCTGATAAAGATGGGTGGCTACAGTATGTAGGTGCTGCCACCATGTACTACAGAAGTTGCAGAAGAAATCCTGACCAGGCAGTAATTTTCTAATAATGTTGGCTTTATTTTAAACATGCAGGATGAAAGAATAACACGTTTCGTGCCTGGACTATGCACTTCTTTAGAATCTGAAGAAGCGCCTAGTCCAGGAATGAAACGGCCGGCCTTCAAAGACAGTGCCAAGAAAATTGAAGAGTGTGCCATATTTAGATATGGTGCTTAAGCCTTCTTTTCAATAGATTAAATATCATCTCACACCAATTATATGCTTCTCCTTGTGCTTCCCCTGTCCTCCTTTCAATCCTGCCTATTGGTTACTCCAGCCCTGCTGTGAAATGTACTGCACTGAAGTACAAGGCAGGCTACATTATGAACTATTGGAAAATATAGCGCTTACAAGGAGAATCTCTTTTAACTATGCTCTACTTTGCTTTCTCCCAAAATAACACTTAGCACCCTAGTAAACAAAGACACGCTTTCAGCTGCCGCTGTAGAGTCATTGTGAGCATGGCTATTGATTTCTTTCTAAGCTCTTCATGACTTTTTATATTTGAATGACAAGAAGGAAAAATATATTATTTCTTCCTGCTTGCAATATAAGTGAAAAGAAACCTGAATGGGTTGAAGCATCTGATACTGTCAAAATGGAAAAGGAACAAGAGTCCATAAATCAATAGCGGCAATAAGTGCGTACATGTGGAGAGCGCGGAGGGCAACATAAGACAGACATAGCTGCCGGTGTTTAGTGTCTTCTCATCACAAGCAGGTCAGGAATATCATGGAAAAGTGTATTAATTGTGATTAAAACGGCTATCCGCAACCAGCTCTGTGCACAATACTGCAAAGGTTAGATGGCGAGTAGACTATCAAGGTTCTCCAGCTGATCTGGAGTTAAAGTCCCAGTAAACCTAGTGAAGAAGAAACTAAAGGGGCACATTAGGTTGAGTAGATTCATAACAGATTTTAATCCACTTGAGGTTCAACACTAACCAGAGGTGGACTCTTTTTTAAATTCCTTTTACAAGATGAACAACATTCGGTAGTATAAGACCACATTGTCCATCTACTAATATTATCCTCATTGGAATAAATAGAATGAGTGACTTCCACCTCATACATATCACACTTAAAGTTAACGGGAGTTTGAGCACTGTTCACATGGTATAGCAGAAGACCAGAGAGATGTCAGTTCAGGTCATCTGACCTGCGATTAGGCCAGCACTTATATATGTAGCCGTAAAATTCCTGTGTGGGAGGCCTCTAGGGCTGAGTTCACACATTTTTTTTTTCAGACATAATTTAAAATGCATTTTTACAAATTAAATATGACCCTGTGTGAACCTAGCCTTAGGCTGTGTTCCATTGCAGTAATCTGACACAGACCCTTGAATTTCTGCCCCAAATTAAGACTCAAATATGCTGCACATTCACAATTATCCCCATTCTTCAGCCGAACAGACCCTGAAATGGGTTGGAACACAACGGACTCTGACAGGTCCCCATATACCAAGTGAATTGGTATCCGGTAGTTTAGAGTAATTTAGTCGTTCTAACAGAATTGCCAATGGGACTCCAAATAGCAGAAGAGGCCAAACCTGTGTATGGCTATCCACTATAGTCAATGGGATGCTGATTTTACATGGATTTTTGCACAGAATATCATGTAAAAATTATACTGACAAAAGGAGCATGACCCACATTAAAAAAAAAAAGCATTTTAAATGTGGGTCATGCTCCTTTTGTCAGTATAATGCCCAAGCAAAAGAAATACTATTAGGAGGGTACACAGTGAAAGTTAACCAGTTCATAATGTGTAGATCTACCTATGTAGTATATTGCCTGAAATGCACATGCGGCCACTACTACATAGGTAAGACCAAAAGACCCCTATTTCACAGAATAAGGGAACATATTCGTTCCCTAGTAACAAAATGTGGATCCATGCGGTTCATTACCCACATGCATGATAGCCATCAAGGGAACCCTAAAGCCATCCATTTCTCAGCATTAGAAAGAGTAGAACAAAGTACAGATAATCAGGACAGGCACAAAACATTAATGATTAAAGAGTCACGCTGGATCATGCGCACGGACGCTATGGGCATCATGGGGTTAAATGACCATAATGATATGAGTATATTTTTGTAACCTCTTTGCATTGTCCTGATCCTATTCGCTAATGGCCTTTTTTAGTATGCTTTTAACTTACCTTGTGTATCATATGTACCGGTGTTGCCTTATCCCTCCCTACCACCTCCCCTTGTCCATCCCCTTCCTGATTTCCTCACTTACCTGTTTGTTCCGGGGATGCTGTGTGGTTTCCATAACTACAACCGGCCCTGGTTTTAAAAGCACACCCCTGGATGTGATGAGCCAGGTCTGAAGAAGCGCATGCGCATGATACGGCCTGTCACCTGAAGTGCTCCCAGCCTCCCCGCTCTGCTGCATGTCAAGTTTCTACATGACGTAATAAAGGAATCTGCTACAAACACAGTCAGTGCTCCGCTCTTTTCTTGCTATCTATAGAACACTATTTTATCAACTGGCTCCAGAAAGTTAAACAGATTTGTAAATTACTTCTATTAAAAAATCTTAATCCTTCCAGTACTTATCAGCTGCTGAAGTTGAGTTGCTCTTTTCTGTTTAACTGCTCTCTGTTGACACCTGTCTCAGGAACTGTCCAAAGTAGAAGCAAATCCCCATAGCAAACCTCTTATTCTCTGGACAGTTCCTGAGACAGAGGTGTTAGCAGAGAGCACTGTTGTCAGACAAAAAAGAACAACTCAACTTCAGCAGCTGATAACTATTGGAAGGATTAAGATTTTTTTTATTAGAAGTAATTTAAAAATCTGTTTAAAGCGTACCCGTCAGATCCAACAAAAAAACTTTTTTTTTTATATATCACTCAGTACCTAATCCTGACCATGTACATCAATTTTTTGTGTGTTTAACACCTTTATTTATTTTTTAATTACACTTTTAATTTAGCTCACTAGTCTGAATTCCTCTCAAAGGGAGGGGATGTGGCCTCACTGTGTAGGTCTCCGCCCCCTCTAACAAAACTACAACTCCCAGCTTGTCCTCACTGACAGTAGCGGGACACAAGCTGACAGTGGGAGGATTTTTCCTCTAGCTGTGAGCCCTGCACTCACAGCTGTCAATCAAGGAAGTGTGTCCATGACATAGGTGATGATGCATGGACACAGCAGGACTAGTATGTGTCCAAGCAGGCAGGGGGGGGGGGGCATTGTTTGACTGGCTTTTTCAGTATGAAATACTGAAAATTTTCTAAAGAAAGCAATTGCAAAACCTATTGGTTTTGCATGATTTACAACATATCAAAAGTTTTTGTATCTGGTTGTGGTTAAAAATAGACTTGGCAGTCTTGTACACAGATTTGTGGAAATACATTGCAGTTTTTATGAGTCTAATTCAATTTTTTGAGTCAAAGCCACAAGTACATTTAAAATAAATGGGAAAATAAAGGAAGGATTTGCAATGACAGTTTAACCCCTTAAGGACCAAGGACGTACCGGTATCACGGCGGGCCCGGCGTCATAGCGTCATATCACGGCGGGCCCGGCGTCATAGTGAAGCCGGGACCCGCCTCTAATAGCGCGCAGCGCCGATCGCGGTGCCGCGCGCTATTAACCCTTTAGCCGCGCGCTCAGAGCTGAGCCGCGCGGCTAAAAGCGAAAGTGAAAGTTGCCGGCTAGCTCAGTCGGGCTGTTCGGGATAGCCGCGGCTAATCGTGGCATCCCGAACAGCTTACAGGACAGCGGGAGGGCCCCTACCTGCCTCCTCGCTGTCCGATCGCCGAATGACTGCTCAGTGCCTGAGATCCAGGCATGAGCAGTCATGCGGCAGAATCGTCGATCACTGGTTTCCTATGAGAAACCAGTGATCAGCATAGAAGATCAGTGTGTGCAGTGTTATAGGTCCCTATGGGACCTATAACACTGCAAAAAAAAAGTGAAAAAAAAAGTGAAAAAAAAAGTGAATAAAGATCATTTAACTCCTCCCCTATTAAAAGTTTGAATCACCCCCCTTTTCCAATAAAAAACCACAGTGTAAATAAAAATAAACATATATGGTATCACCACGTGCGGAAATGTCCGAATTATAAAAATATATAATTAATTAAACCGCTCGGTCAATGGCGTGCGCGCAAAAAAATTCCAAAGTCCAAAATAGTGCATTTTTGGTCACTTTTTATATCATTTAAAAATGAATAAAGTCCTATCAATAAGTCCTATCAATGCAAAAATGGTACCGTTAAAAACGGCGCAAAAAATGAGCCCTCATACCGCCCCATACATGGAAAAATAAAAAAGTTATAGGGGTCAGAAGATGACAATTTTAAACGTATTAATTTTCCTGCATGTAGTTCTGATTTTTTCCAGAAGTCCGACAAAATCAAACCTATATAAGTAGGGTATCATTTTTATCGTATGGACCTACAGAATAAAGATAAGGTGTAATTTTTACCGAAAAGTTACAAAATGGCGTTTTTTTTTTTTCAATTTTGTCGCACAATGATTTTTTTTTTTCGTTTCACCGTAGATTTTTGGGCAAAATGACTGATGTCATTACAAAGTAGAATTGGTGGTGCAAAAAATAAGCCATCATATGGATTTTTAGGAGCAAAATTGAAAGAGTTATGATTTTTTAAAGGCAAGGAGCAAAAAACGAAAATGCAAAAACGGAAAAAACCCCGGTCCTTAACCGCGCATGGATACGCCCTGCATTCCGAGTCCTTAAGGACGCAGGGCGTATCCATACGCCCGTGGGAATTCCGGTCCCCACCGCTAGCCGGTTGGGGACCGGAGCCGGATGCCTGCTGAAATCATTCAGCAGGCACCCTGGCACATCGCCCAGGGGGGTCCTGAGACCCCCCCATGTCGGCGATCAGAGAAAATCGCATGTCAATTCAGACATACGATTTTCTCCAATTCCGGGCTGATCGGGTCTCTGGTGACCCGATCACCCGGAAAATAGGGCTGATCGGAATTGTCAGCAACACCCCCGATCAGCCTAAAGGATTGGAGTGAGATCGCAAAGCTGTGATCTACTTCTATCCCCTGCCATTACTCAGAACGGAGTTCTGACCAATGGCAGCACAGGACAGGGGGTTGCCATGGCAACCCCCCGTTCTGCCCGCCCCTGGATGTCGAGGGTATCTGGGAAGAAGATGGAGGCCGTACCTGCAGGAGAAGATGCCTGGGGACCTGGGATCTTCGCTGGAGCCTGCAGGATCCTGATCAGGTAGGGAATCGACAGTGGGGGGGGGGGGGGGAATTGAAAGTGAAAGTAAATCGATCTTTACTGTGGCAACCACTAGGGGGGCCAAACTGCAACTCCCAGCATGCCCAGACAGCCAAAGGCTGTCTGGGCATGATGGGAGTTGTAGTTTTGCAACATCTGGAGGGTCACAGTTTGGAGACCACTGTTACAGTGGTGCCCAAACAGTAGCCCTCCAGATGTTGCCAAACTACAACTCTCAGCATGCCTCGACTGCCCAGGCATGCTGGGAGTTGTAGTTCTGTAACATCTGTCCCTTCAGATTTAGCAATTTTCATGACATTTTTGAAAATTGCTGCTCTACTTTGAAGCCCTTTAATTTTTTCAAAAAGCATATGTCCATTTTATGATGCCAACATAAAGTGGACATATTGTATTTGTGAAGAAAAATAAAATGTATTGGGAATATCCATTTCCTTACAATTAGAGAGCTTCAAAGTTAGAAAAATGCAAAATTTTCAACATTTTCATGACATTTTGGGATTTTTCACCAAAAAAGGATGCAATTAACGCCGAAAATTTACCACCAAAATAAAGTAGAATATGTCACGAAAAAACAATCTCAGAATCAGAATATTCGGTAAAAGCGTTTTCGCGTTATTAATTTGTAAAGTGATGGTGGTCAGAATTGCGAAAAAGGGCTCAGTCCTTAAGGTGAAAAAGGGCTGCGTCCTTAAGGGGTTAAGGGGTTAAAAAAACACTAGGGCTTTTTACACAAGCAAAAACTGTTGGATTTACCATGGAAACGCTGTCGATTTCAGCATTAAATCAGGGCAGTTTTATTTTAAAGCGGTTTGACCACTTCATCATAAGTTATTGATGCTGGAGGAGCATTTAATCATGCACCTCCCTCGGCGGCGTCCACTATGTCTGTATATCCCTATGAAGGATGCCAAGGGATGTGCATGTCACATGTTCCTCCATGGTCTACCATTAAATGGACGGAATTGTTGTTCACAGCGCCAAGAAGGATGGGGCAGAAAGGGGCAAGGCTTCTCATATTTTGAGAACAGGGCACAATGTGAGCACAAGGTATGTGGCATAACTACATTTATAAAGTACTTTAATAATTTTATGATGAAGTGGCCAACCCCGTTAAAGAGGTACTCAATGCTCTCTGCTGCCTCTTTTTTCCGTGTCAGGAACTGTCCAGAGCATAAGCAAATGTCCATGACAAACCTCTCCTGCTTTGGACAGTTCCTGACATGGACAGAGGTGTCAGCAGAGAGCACTGTTGTCAGACTGGAAAGAACTACACAACTGCATACAACAGCTGATAAGTACTGGAAGGCTTAAAAGGGTACTCCGCCCCTAGGCATTGTATCTCCTATAAGGATAGCAGAGGGTCTGGCCACTGGGACCTCCCCAACCCCCCTACACATTTTACCACACAAAAAAAGAAGTAAGATGTCATTTTCACGTCTGCTTTAAAGCTCTCATAAAATGCTGTACTAAAAATCCACATTATAATCAGCACCCAAAATCCAAGCAGCATTTTCTGCACTAATATTGAAGTAGTGCTTTCAGCTTTGTTTTTGCCAATGTGAACATGTTCTTATGGTGTTTGTTATGTCTTCCTATAAATACTTTTTAGTTTGCGTTGTTCTGGTTTAGGCTGTGGTCAAAGCTGTGACAGCTAAGATGAATCACAATAAATCCTGGCGGATCCAACTGAAGGTCCGAAGTCAAAAGAAAGAACAGATCTTGCTACATTTCTAATAGCTGGTGGGATGTGTTCTTTTCTCTGCACACTGTAAAACTTGCATAAGATGCCAAAAGCAGGACAAGGGATGTGACAACTATTTTGGGTTCAGAAGAGTAGCTGTCACTTCTGCAGCCCAATAAAGACTTTATCTGAACAGATAAGAGATCTGACTGGGAATGCTCATTATAAACGTGCCCGGATGCTGAGCGCCCGGCTAAGTAATTGACAAGACACTCTATACGGGAGGCACAGAATAGTTAAAGACAGTTGATGAAGACATTCTTAGATCACATTATGGAGGGAATGATCATAATGTTCTTTGTAGTTGAACTTTAAGTGTAATGGAATTTGCTCTGAATACATTACCAGCGCATACAATTACAATAACAATAAACACATGTAGACTTACGGTCACTGCGGAGAGAGTCAACCTGCAAATATTTCACAGCTTCCATATTGTATAAACCAATTTAAATAGCTGGTAATAATTCAGGGCAGGTATATCTGATTGGGAAGAAAGTAAATGATTTTCTCCCTTCTCTGGATTGTACAATAAATGGAGACTCTCCAGGAATATTTTAAGAGAGATTTATATACCAAACTCATCAAACAATAGCATGACTCTAAAGAGTACAAAAGTGTCAAGGTGCTTGTGTGCAAAGCATTTTAATAAATGGTGGGGGGCGCCAACAGCTAGTAAGAGTTCTGCATTGTACTGACTGGGAATGAAAGTAAAGCTCAGCCTTTTATTAACATTGGCTCTATAGTTCACACATTGCTTACTGCAATGTAGTAAAACATTATCTGGAAACCATCAACAAGCAGCATGGGTTATTAAAAGGGTTGTCTCATGAAGATAACCACTTTTTTAATGATCACCAATTAAATGATCAACTGATCCCCACAAATCTGGCTTTAGAATCTGCAGCTTGCCATACAGTTCCTTTGCTGAAAGCGTAACGGTCATCATTTTTTAACCCCCCCCCCCCCCCCCAGACCACTATAATGTTGTTACAGATGTCCATAAAGTGAGTGTAGCCATACCTTTATTGCTGCTTGTCCTTCTTTTAGAACTTATAAAATAATTAAAAAAAAATATAATAATACACAGCTGGTCTAGCTATGTACCAAGTAATATACAGATGATCTAGCTATGTCAGAATGAAAGCTGGGATCCTGTTTCTCTATATTTCTGTTGTATACCCTCAGAAGAAACAGCAGCACGGTGGACATGATGGAGCAGTACTGAGCAGTGTAAGCTGGGAACTAAGATGAGATAACACTTACTAAAGCTTTTGTTATTATTAATTATTATTATTATTATAATTATTATTATTCAGCTCAGTAAACTCAAACTGGTCTCTGCCCCCACTGGGGCTTACAATCTAAATTCACCTTTCAGTATGTTTTAGAGTATGGGAGGAACCGGAGTGCCCGGAGGAAACCCACACAAGCACAGGAAGAACATACAAACTCATTGCAGATGTTGTCTTTGGTGGTACTTGTATCTAGGACCCCAGTGCTGCAAGGCAACAGAGCCAACCACTGAGCCCCTGTGCCGCTTTCTAGCAGCTTCTCCTTGTGTCTTTCTGCCTCTGTGTCTCTGCAGCCAATCTTTCCCTCTGCTTTCCATAGAATAAGCAGCATGAAACCTGACTATTCAGTGAGCTGATCCATCTTCAGAACTGATCATCTCCAGATTTTAGCAGCTTTTCATGGTGAATAGTGAGTTTGAAAGAAGGGGAGGGGGCAGTGAGGAAAGGAAAGGAAGTGAAAAGTGGGAAAAGAGGCATTTTTCTCAAATAAGTTATAAACACAGTTTCTTTTATTTGCTTGTACTATTGATTTATGCAAAGTCTGTTAAAAGGTTAATGGCAATTTAAATAAGCATTGTTCCTTTTTTTTTATAAACTTTGCATAAATCAATAGTACAAGTTAATTTAAGAAACCTTCTAATGTATCTTATCAGAGAAAAATTATTCTTTTTTCTCCCATCAGGCCCCTTTTCTTCTACCTTCTTAACTTATTAGTCACTCAGTTCAAATATGTTCTGAAAGGCCACACAGGCTATTGCTTACTGCCTGTTCAGATTACAGGCTGCCAATAAAGGTCTATGGAAGGGGAGGGGGGTTGGGGGAGATAGCTAAAGATGGACAGAAGCAGACAGACTGTAGATAGACTAAAGTTTCCTGGTACTGGATTCACAGCTTGTACTGCTCTAAAATGTCCTTCATGCTGCTGCTTCTTAACATTTGTAAAGAGACGTAGAAGAGCATGCTCTCCTCTTCTGTATGTGTCCAGTATATGGGAGACCAGTCGTGGGACCCTATCAATACAATATGTTAATCAACTGCAACTTGGTTCTCGATTACACTTGTATTATAGTCTTAAGAAAAGTCTCATTTATATCTAGATCCTCCTTCCTTTAATCTCTTGATATTGGTTTTCCTTTCTTCCTTTTTGGTGCTCATATGTTCACAAGTAGATCTAACAATTACATTGTTGTCAACATGTCTACTTGCACCCGTGTAAATGTTATGTCTGTCACCAGTATAGTAATATCTTGTATTTGTTGTTTCTGGTTGATTCATATTCTTGTATCTAACTTTTATTTTAAAAGCTCTGAACAAACAGACATTAAACAGGGGGAATGAAAATCGAACTCCGATACTAGATTATATATTTGCTGATTATATGACCAAAGTAAATCAAATAAAATATGCTTACAGAGAGGCATACTTCTTACGAAGAATAAATGTGAAAGGTTTTCATTTTTGCTGAAGAACCCCTTGATTTATCATTCTCTGACCTCATGTTTCAATTTTAATTATGTAACATTGCAAAACAACTATAAAATGAAGGGCTGCGCAGGCTTCTCTACTCTGTACTTTTGGGCTGTGTGCAGACCAAGGAAAAAATGAAATATAAACTGCAGTCTTTCATATCTATGCTATATAGCATTTTAATGGCCAAAACGCTTTATATGATGTTAACTGGCTGCAGCAAATATAACAAAAATATAATTCTCCAATATGTATTCTGTATCCGTTCCTCATGGGTTTAAAGGGGTACTCCGGTGAAGAAAAGTATTTTTTTCAATTAAACTGGTGCTGGAAAGTTCAACAGATTTGTAAATGACTTTTATATAAAAAAAAAATCTTAATCCTTCCAGTACTTATCAGCTGCTGTATACTACAGAGGAAGGTATATAGCTTTTCTTAGTCTGACCACAGTGCTCTATGCTGACACCTCTGTCCAAGTCAGGAACTGTCCAGAGCAGGAGGGTTTGCTTTGAGGATTTGCTCCTACTCTGGACAGTTCCTGACATACACAGAGGTGTCAGCAGAGAGCACTGTGGTCAGACTAGAAATAACTATACAACTTCCTCTTGAGTATACAGCAGCTGATAAGTACTGTAGTTTGCCACAAAGTACCCCATTAAAGTGTCCCTGTCATTTTACAGACTTGTCAAAAGTTTTGATCAGTCAGGGTGTGGGTGTTCAGATGCCACTGCTCATTGGAACAAGTGGAATGAAATGAGCGATTTTGCACTTCACTCCCTATCCCGCTGCTATTTCTGTCCATTTATAATGGACTTATAATGGAGCTTGTCTCCTGCAACAGGACAAAGGTCACAGTGAGTACATGTGACATCGTCAAGTATTCTTAAATGACAGGGACACTTTAAAGATCTCTGCTTGCTGTCACTCGGCAGGAACCTTTATTCACTTCCTTTTTTGGACATGTGATGATCACACAGGTACAGCACAATAACTGCATCAGGTTTCTTCTGAATGACAGCAAGCAGACATCTTGAAATCCAGAACATATTGGCCCTTATTTACTAAGAGTAGAGTGTAGGTTTCTTTGTGGGTTTTAATTCCCTACAATTTATTTTCCATGGTATTTACTAAGGTTTCCCTACATTTTCCACTTTCCCTACATTTAGCTTTTTTTTTTACACATGCTCTGATCTGTTGGGTTTTCCTCAGCTCAAATCCACCACATTTTATGTAGAAACCTTAGTAAATATGTTGGGTTTTTGTGAAAATGTCGGGAACACGTGTAACAGATTTGTGAATTACTTCTATAAAAAAAATCCCAATCCTTCCGGTGCTTATCAGATGCTGTATAATCCACAGGAAGTTCCTTTCTTTTTGAATTTCCTTCTGCCTGACCAAAAGTGCTCTCTGCTGACACCTCTGTCTATGTCAGGAACTGTCCAGAGCAAAAGATGTTTGCTATGGGGATTTGCTCCTACTCTGGATAATTTCTGAAATGGACAGAGGTGTTAGCAGAGAGCACTTGTGGTCAGGCAGAAAGGAAATTGAAAAAGAAAAGAACTGCCTGTGGATTATACAGCAGCTGATAAGTACTGGAAGGATTGTGATTTTTTTTATAGAAGTAATTTACAAATCTGTTTAACTTTCTGGCACCATTTGATTTAAAAGAAAATGTTTTCCAGAGGAGTACCCCTTTAATAACCTGTTTAACTTTCTGGCACCAGTTGATTTGAAAACATTTGTTTTTCACCGGAGTACCCTTTTAACCTACCTCCCGCCTCTCCCCCCATCGCTCTCATAAGTACTGGAAGAATTGAGATTTTTTAATAGAAGTAAACTTTCTGTTTAACCTTCTAGAACCAGCTGTTACGATGCAGGATGTGGATCCACTGATGACTTGGGCCGTATAAGGGAGCGGAGTCTAATGTGCCACTGGTCTTCACCAAAGCCCGCCGCAAGGCAGGATGGGCTTGCTGCGGCAGGTGGCGCACAACAAGGCTCAGGAGTGAGAGAGTGCACTATGCACTATGTACTATGTACTACACCCCTCACGGAATGTAACAAGGGGTACAGTGAGTATTTATGCCCCACAAGTGTCTGACAGATTTTTGGAACAGTGGTCAGTGAAAATGAAAAATGTAATTTTTTTGTTTGCACAGCCCACTGTTCCAAAGATCTGTCAAACGCCAGTAGGGTGTAAATGCTCACTGTACCCCTTATTACATTCCATGAGGGGTGCATTTTCCAAAATGGGGTCACATGTGGGGGGGTCAAACTGTTCTGGCCCCACGGGGGGCTTTGTAAATGCACATGGCCCCCGACTTCCATTCCAAATAAATTATCTCTCTAAAAGCTCAATGGCGCTCCTTCTCTTCTGAGCATTGTAGTTCGCTCGCAGTGCACTTGACATCCAAACATGGGGTATTTCCATACTCAGAAGAAATGGGGTTACAAATTTTTTTTTTTTTGGGGGGGGGGGGCATTTTCTCCTATTATCCCTTGTGAAAAAGTTAAATTTGGGGAAAAACCATCATTTTAGTGAAATTTTTTTTTTTTCATTTACACATCTAACTTTAACAAAAAGTTGTCAAACACCTGTGGGGTGTTAAGGCTCACTGTACCCCTTGTTATGTTCCTTTAGGGGTGTAGTTTCCATAATAGTGTGCGATGTGGGGGGGGGGGGGTTTGCTGTCCTGGCACCATAGGGGCTTCCTAAGTGGGACATGCCCCCCAAAAACCATTTCAGAAAAATTCACTCTCCAAAATCCCATTGTTGCTCCTTCGCTTCTGAGCCCTCTAGTGCACCCGTCGAACACTTGACCTACACATATGAGGTATTTTCTAACTCGAGAGAAATTGGGTTACAAATTTTGAGAAGATTTTTTTCCTTTTACCCCTTGTAAAAATTCAAAAACTGTGTCTACAAGAACATGCGAGTGTTAAAAATGAAGATTTTGAATTTTCTCCTTCACTTTGCTGCTATTCCTGTGAAACACCTAAAGGGTTAACACACTTACTGAATGTCATTTTGAATACTTTGAGGGGTGCAGTTTTTATAATGGGGTACTTTATGGGGTATTTCTAACCAGAAGACCCTTAAAATCCACTTCATACCTGAACTGGTCCCTGAAAAATTCCGATTTTGAAAATTTAGCGAAAAATTGGAAAATTGCTGCTGAATTTTGAAGCCCTCTGGTGTCTTCCAAAAGTAAAGACCCGTCAACTTTATGATGCAAATAGAAAGTAGACATATTGTATATGTGAATCAATATATAATTTATTTGGAATGTCTATTTTCCTTACAAGCAGAGAGCTTCAAAGTTAGAAAAATGCAACATTTTCAAATTTTTCCTGAAATTTTTGCATTTTTCACCAAGAAATGATGCAAGTATCGACGAAAATTTACCACTAACATAAAGTAGAATATGTCACGAAAAAACAATCTCGGAATCAAATTTATAAGTAAAAGCATCCCAGGGTTAGTAATGCTTAAAGTGACAGTGGTCAGATTTGCAAAAAGTGCTCCTGTCCTTATGGTCATAATGGGCTCCGTCCCCAAGGGGTTAGTCATTAGTCATAGTTATTAAAGTCATTTACAAAACTTTCTGGCACAAGTTTATTTAAAAAAAAAATTCTACTGGACTACCCTTTAAAGTTTATTATTTTCATTGCAGAAGCCTAGGAAAAATGGAAAAATGGAAAAAAAAACGTCAAATGTGTCGGATTAAATGTAGTGACTGTGTAGACTGTCTAGTCAAAGTTGTCACTTTCTAGTTTTAGTTTATACAAGTATTCAGTTTATTTCAGTATTACTTGGTTTATTTTAGGCAAAGCTAAGCCATCAGTATTTTAGGGTGCATGGTGTGGTATTATGTTCTTTCCTGTTCTTTATGGAATATATAGCATAATAAATGTGCCTTAGTTAGGGCTCATGCTCACTACAGAAATTCAGCAAAAAATGTCACCAGCAGATTCGCGACTCCTAAAAGTAGGCCATAGAATTTAGAGTGGAATTAAACCTTGTAAATTAAAGTCCATTGACTAATCAGCTTTTCCAGCTGGATTCCGCCAAACAGGTGAGCATTCATATTTTTAGTGGAATCCGGATCTGCGTCGGGAGTTCTGCTATAGGACTTCCGTTGTGTGCACTGAGCAGAAGAATCCTATTGAGATCAATGGGATTCTGCGGTCGGCAGATTCCAAAAGGAATATCCGTAGTGTGAATGGGCCCTTACTGTGTAAATGTTTTGCAGCAACTTTGTTACCATTTTAAATTTGGTATGTAGCTGACAAGTACTGTGGCAAGTTGATCCTGTACTTTGAAGTCCACATACACAGCAATTTTGTATTTAGAGTTTTGCCATCATATTCCAGGTATCAATGGCTGTGTGTTGAGTTTTTTAGAGGGGACACAATATAAAAGCGGTAATCGCCTGCTTCAGCTTTCAGAACACTCTGTTCCAAACGCTGGGTGCAACCAGAGGCCACACACCTCATGACGTCACGCCACGCCTCCTCAATGCGTGGCGTCTCCCATAGACTTGCATTGAGGGGGCATGGCGTGACGTCACAAGGCCCGCACCAAGCGTTCGCAACAAAAATGTTCCAAATGCTGGGGCAGTGGAGTACCCCTTTAAACACTGTTATACAGGTTGTGCACTCCTTCCTTGTAGCAGAGTATCATTTCCTCAGTGTTGTCACATGAAAAGATATAAGAAAATATTAACAAAAATGTGAGAAGTGGACTCACTTATGTGAGATACTGTATAAATATGCAAGAACTATCCTGCATAATTATATTAGTTTTTATAAGAAAATGCCATGTAAATTGTTCATCTAAATTAATTCAATGAAAACTGAAAGTCACAGAATTTAAGGTGAATTACATACAGGCATTGCCTCGAGCCGGCCAAGGGACGTACTGTACTTGCAGCGACAGATTGCAAAAGGTTAGACTGATCCCTGACCACTTGGTCTTTCAGACGGTTAAGCAATGTTAATTTTCTTAAAAATTAGTCCTTCAGCAAGAAATATCCTTTAAATTTCTGTTATGGAAATGAAAAATGAGGCTTTCAATAGTATAATGTCCCTTGCAGAACTTACAATCTAGCTTATAGATCCCCGCTAGGTGTTAAAAGTTATATTGCTCTAGTCCATTGTCAAGTGGTTAAGCTCCCAAGTACCTGAAAAGTGTCCCCTTTGGTTCTGACACGGGTTGTGGTGAACCCTATCTCTGTGCTGCAGACCCATTGGCAGTTAAAGGATTAACAAGATGCAGAAGGAACTATGCCTTAACCACTTCAAAGAGCAGTATGTTTACCATTAGCCCCCAGCTCTTCCTATTTTTATCGTTGTTGCAGTGTTTGGCTCAGTGAGCGGCGGTGAGAATAGTGCAGGTGTGTGGGAGCTATGAGCGTTCCCTTCCCTACATGAACGAGCGATCTGAAAGGAGGGAATGAGCTGCACTTTATCCCCCCCTCCCAACGCTGGATGTCTGCCACTTCAGAGACTGCAGGGAGACTCTGCCTGTGGATGCATTATGTGGGTCTATTGTGGAGAAACAAGATTTAGAGGCAGGCACTGCACAAAAGAGCACACTCCCCTCCAACAAAACAGTCTTACATTTAGTAAATGAGCCACTTTCTCCCTCTGACACGCGTTTACAGGGAATTCTTCACTTAATGGAGCTCAAGGGGGAGACTAACAAAGAACCCGCTGAGCATCTTTATTGTGTTTTCAGAGCATTGAGTGAATGTAGCGAACTGATTCATACAAGACAAGCACAAAGCAAGGTCTCTAATGTAGGCCTCGGAGCACGGCCTGTTTGTTGGAGCGGAGGGAGGGAGAGGTTCTGCTCACTTCATAGGGAAAGGAGACCATAAGCAGAAGCTTTAGCAAACTTTACATAACTCTAAATGAGAGATAAACAAGGTTTTTCTTACTTTTCTATAGTGTTTGCCTTTGTTCTAAGCTGAACCCTGCAACAAGTGGCAATGTTAACCACTAAAATAGGGAGATTTTTGTATCTGATGCATTGTCACTTCGCACTAATTCTTCTGTTTTGATAGATTATACATTATACAAATGTAAACCTAGGTGTTGACAATAGAGGAGTTTGCACTGGCTCTTTAAAAAATGTTGTCTAGGGACAGGAATTTTTTATTATAGTTTTTATTTTGCTTATGGAATGTAAAATATAAAAATGAAGCTATACTCACCCACCTTGATCCCCCCCCCCCACAGCTCCCAGCCTGACATCTCTCAAACTTGTCATCGCTACTTCATTCCGGAATTCAAATTGAGAATAAAACACATCTACAACATGCACAATGATCTAAGGCTTCTCAGCAACATATATCAAATCAAGGTGCATGTTGTGGATGTGCGACCATGTCTGTTTTTTTCTCTATTTCTCTATTTGAATTCACATTGTGTTTTCTATCCCCCTCTTTTTTTGTTTTTACTTGGTCAGCACTAAGCCCCCCAAGGCCAAGGGCCCTATGCCCAGCTGCATTAGGGCCCTATTCTTTCTGGTGGGGGCACATAGTAAGTGAGCTTTTACACCTGTTCACACTGGTGTGGTGCTGTGTGGTGTCCATTGCTGCCGCGGTGCCATGTCTGTGAGAAGGTGCAGCCCAGTGCCTGGTTTGAGTGGCATTGGGGCTGCTCTGCAAGTAAATAGTTCCCCATGTGGGCACTGGTGTTGCAGTGGTGGTTGCCGCTCAGTGCGGCACCATTTTATGCTAGGGATGTTAGGGACCTGCTACTTACAGATGGCCATGACGTGGCTAGTGGCTTGCACTTCATGATCATAAAGTACACTAATGACCTATTAGTTGTATAAATGTTGCCGAGAAGCCTTAAATCAAGGTGCATGTTGTAGATGTGCGACCATGTCTGTTTTTTTTCTCTATTTGAATTCACGCTACTTCATTCCTGTTGACGCAATCAGCTAATCACCCTTACATCCAGTGATTGGCTGAGTATACATTTCTTGTTGAGATGACACAACAACAAGACGTATTAGTGATGAGTTGGGACTGGGCTACTTCAGAGAGCTGCAGGTTGATTGGGGTAGGTAAGGGATCACTTTTGGTGATCAAAGAGGAATACTAAGACGGGTTCACACCAGTTTTATACAGATGCATCTTTACATCCATATTATGGCCGCAAGTCCTGGCCTGACTAGGGGTTTTATGACCCAGACCAGCAGTTGTATAATAAATGTATTATTACAAACCTTCCTGACTGCTTCAAACAACAACAAATAAGACACATACTTTATGCAAATAGGGTTTAGTTGTCTTAAAAGAGGTTTCTTACTGAAGAATGTGAAAAAGCATAACACACATTTGCAAAAAAAAAAAAAAAACTATGGATGTCTATGGGAGAAAAATGAAAACGCAGCAAACTAGATGAAACAATGCCATAGTGACAGTATGCTTAATTTAAAAAAAATTATAATAATTTAAAAAATAAACATTTCAGGTGTAGTTAGTTCACAAAATATCGTTCTTGCAAAAACTCCACTGGAAAAGTTTATAAATTGGTCCTAACATCAGATTTCATGCAAATCCTCTGAACACAAGAAAAAAGAAGGAGTTGCTGTATCTCTATAATTAGGGAATTATTGGAGAGAGTCAGTGGAGTTTTCTTTGATGAGTCTCAAATTTTTTGACAGGCTTGTAAAGGCCCCTAAAAATTGAATTTTTTTATTCATCAATAGCCAAAGTAAAACAAGCGAGAGACTGTAAAGGTTATGGATCCAAAAAGGGAGCCTACTGATCTTCGCGTGACTGTCTTTAGTTGTAGGAAGAAGCACGACACCTGTTACAATCGCTCTCACTAATAATTCAAAGATGTTACACTATCTCTAATAGAAAAACATCCTGAGGCAAAGGTAAGACAGTAGAAGCTTGTCAGTTTTAGCAGTGAGTCTATCTACACACCGAATCGTATCTCATCTATCTCATATCAAGTGATACAGGGGGTCTTCACCCTGGGGAGATAATGTATCGTCAAAGACGTTCTCCAGCTTCTCAATGACAAGCGTGAATAGATCTGGGCTTATGGAAAGATTAGATGCAATTCAGAGCGATGATAATAAAGGAGAAGAACAGGTGGTTCAGCCATGTTGTGAACGCATGCAAATCTCGAATAATGGGACAAAAACTACAGGGAGAAAGGACGTAATTTTCAGACGCGTGAGAAAAACTTAGGAGCGATAATAGGAGCTATAACTTTTCTATATGAGGCAAATAAGTTACCCCAATAAGTGGTAGTGATTTTCAGCTAATGCCTGCCTCTCTATTGTTGTCAGTGTAAAGCTGCAAAATGTTCATGCAGAGTTGTTAAATGCATGTAAGGAAAATACTGGACCCACATTTTGTCCTATCTACCCTTATGAATAAAAGTTAGAATATAATGCCAAGCTAGTGGAGCTGCATAAAAAGAAAAATATCTTTGATTAAAAAAAAACTATTAAGGAGCTGTAGGCATTCTGAATGCCACCATATGATGCCAGTTTATAGAAATACTCACTGAGCCCCATTTACATCACAATCGGCTGCACATCAGCATATCAGAAAAAAAGACATTCTGATGTATACAGCTGCATACTTTTGTCTATCCTATTGAGGTTAATGGACTGAACATCCAGCCTACTATTGACTATGTTCAGTCCATTTCTTGAGCTGGCGTAGATTTCTGCAACATTTGACGTAGGATTCTGTAAAACAACTTCAATGCTATACTGAAACTTCTGTGTAAATCCAATAAATACAGCTCTTTAGCACAGTGTGGACTAAAGTCAAAGGGGTACTGCGCCCCTAGACATCTTATCCCCTATTCAAAGGAAAGGGGATAAGATGTCTGATCGCGGGGGTCATGCTGTTGGAGACCCCCGCGATCTCCCCTGCACCCCGTTCCTTAGCTGCACAGAGCCACCACGCCCCCTCCCATAAACTTGCATTGAGGAGGCGGGCCGTGATGTCACAAGGGGGCGGAGCTGTGGCGATACTTCGTCCCCTGTATCGCCCCTCATCAGCCACCTCGCTCCATGCAGCTGAGGAACGGGGTGCTGCAGGAGAGATTGTGGAGGTCCCCAGCGGCGTCCGCCATCAGACATCTTGTCCCATATCCTTTGGATAGGGGATAAGATGTCTAGGGGTGGAGTACTCCTTTAAAGCTGGAGTTAAGATTTTTGGTGTAGATGAATGAGTATTTGGTCACTGACCCTTTAATGGTTGCTTTTCCAGCAGATTTACAGAATAAGAAAGTCTCTAATGTGCTATTAGCACATGTACAGTATATGGAATGACTAATTCAGGTGTTATACAGTCCAATAATCTTGTTCTATACTGATGAGGGTCTACACAGGTTGGCTTACTGTGGTGCAATACTTGTATTTTAAAGAAAATCTGCAGTGAAGTAAACTTATCCGCTATCCACAGGATAGGGGATAAGTGTTTGAACGCTGTGTCTCCTGCAAGGGGGCCTGGCTCTGCCGCGGCTCTCCCGTATAGGAGACATGCTGGCCGCAGCATGATGCCATGGCCAACAAGCTCCCTCCATGTATCTCTATGGGAGAGGTGAGGATGCAGCGTTCGTGCATCCCCGCCTCCCCCATAGAGCTGTATGGGGGGGTGTGTTCATCGACCTCAGTGATGTCGACGACACGCACATTAGCTGGGGCCTGTATGGGAGATCACGGGGGTCCCAGCTTTTGGACCCTCTGCGATCTGACACTTATCCCCTATCCTGTGGATAGGGGATAAGTTTATTTCACTGTAGATCTCCTTTAACTCATAAATGCTTGTTGGGGCACACTACCTGAAGGGACGAATGCAGGAAACCTTTAATTACATTTCACCCTGCACTAACATAGGTCACTGAAGAGGGACGCAGAGGGACACTTGTTTAGTGTTATTTTCCTCCGATTAATACAAAACTCTTTCTTGGAGGTGAAGGCTTAAACCACTTTACTCTCACAGTATGGACTGGAACAGGAGAGTGACTTGCTTGCAGCAAGCTCTATCTTAAATAGTATTCCACTTAAAAGTAACACTTTGGCCTTGGTATACAGCATTTATGTCTGGCAGGGGATAATAGCTAGGAAATGTTAATATGGCAAATACTAGAGCTAGACTGGTTTTCACTGATCTTTACAGCAGGAGCAGAGCTGGGAGATGCACACATATTACTAGTCGGAGACTTGAACTACCTGGTTTGGGTCCACCCCTTTACTGGGAGAAAAGGCTGGACGAGGGACTCCTCCCACTGTCATAGGCTAGGGAGCATCATGTGACCAAGACATCATTCTTCTGATACAACAGTAATGCAACGTCTAACCCTTACATTCTTGCTTTCACTTTTATGTATGCTATTGATGTAGTGCAATGCAAAAAAATATTTTGCATGTTAACTCACAGTACCCCAAATACGTTTATGTAACTTGCAGAAAGTTCTTTCACGGTCACACCACAACTTCTTTAGGGACGGCAGTTGGAACGCTACAATTAGTAGACTATGTTTGAATTAGTAAGATCAGTACTACACTGCAACTTTTTGTAGCCCTTTTTGTTTAACTACAGCTGCAGTCCAAACCAATACATTGAGTTGCATGCAATTTATGGACTGCAGCTGCCAATCAATAGTTAAAATCAATCTTATAATGCTACAAAAAGCAACAATTTAACCCAGGCCTAGTTCAATGGGCTTTCCACAAATACAACTTTGTCAGCATTTTTTTTTTTTGGAAAGCATATACCCTAAGTGTACAGCCCATATGTGATGGGAATGGGATTTTAAGGAAAATGCATCTCTGCCAAGTTTGAATGGAACATGCCACTCTTATCTCACAGATTTATACAGAATAGGCATTACAAATCCCTAAATCCTTATATGACATGATAGTACTTTGGACCTAGAGAGTCATCTTAAATATGCCTTCCAGTTCTAGGCGAAGAAAGCTTAATTCATATAAATGAAGATTTCTTCAAGTTTCTAATATTCAATTTTTTCCAAAATGTCAATTCTCATAACTTTCAAGATACTACATTTTTAATAATTCAAGGTGCTGCATCATGAACATGGCATGCGGGCAAAACCACACTCACTGCAATGACCAATGGCTGCATGACATTGCTACAATATCAGAAAGTCCTTTTAAATGCTATGCTGTTTACTTATTTATGTTTTTCATTTGTTTACTGAATGTAAAATAAAGCAGACTCTAAAAAGTCTTCCTTAAAAATTTCTTACCATTTAGTTGCTGCCCAGCAATGAAGAAGAGACCTCTGTCAGAAGGCTTTCTGCTCTCCTAATGTCACAGACAGCAGCATGGAAGGGGTTATACACAACAGCTGTGTACATAAGAGAGCCTTTGGCTGTCCGGGCATGCTGGGAGTTGTAGTGTTGTAACAGCACGAGGCACCCTGGTTGGGAAACACTGCTCTAAGTAAAACTAAATTTATATTGACTTTATAGCTGATTTTTTGAGAGATTTTTTGTAGCAATAACCATTTGTTGGCACTTACCCCAACTGTAACCAATGCCAAAACAATTTTAAAGTTAAGCACAATTTTTATGGGAGCCCTTAAAACAAAGGTTTGAACATTTAAATTATGAAAAACTTTTTTTTTATTTCATTTTTGCTGTTATATTGTCCCTGTTGGATGTTGGTAAGAAATATATTGGATCAATATTCTATACTGATATGGTAATTTTAATACTTGCCCATTCTGATCTATTTATTAATTGTTCTGTCTATTGCTCTCTATATATATATTTGTAGCTCAAAGGCCATTATAGAAGACGCTAGTATTATAAATGGCACATGGTAGGTGGGGACCTTGTTACATCTCATTAGAAACCCCTTTTAAACAAGCAGTAAATTGTATTTTAGGTTTAATTAAGTCTTAAAAGACCGTATAAAGCACCACAGATCCACTATCTTCTTGCTTTGCAGTAAAAGGAACATAAATTCGACATCAGAACATAACCTGCTGTAAACACTGAGATCACAGGCATCGGGAAATCCTGTAATTGAATACACTGACCTTAGTTATTTACTTATAGAAGGGAAAATTCAATGGCATCAATTACTGTAAAGACTACAGATCAAGACTAATTTAACTTCTAAGCCATATTTAGTCCTATATGTGCATGTAGGAAAAGGTTCCTTTAATGTAATAAAATCAGAAATGTGTCCATAAAAGTGGCACCTTAAAGGGTTTTCTTGTGTTACAACGGGTTGTCTCGGTTCCTGATCCCCTGCCTGATCCCCTGCTGCTGCTCTGATAGGGTCAAGCCCCAGGGTGAACAGTGTTACTTGGACCATGTACAACAGGCAGAAAATGCCTGCTCAGCTATTCCCTGGCTAAGGTATGTCACTGTTACATCCACTGATTGGCTGAGCAGGCATTCTTGTATATTAAGCAGGGTTATAAGCTGGCAGGACAGCAGTGTCAGAGGATTGAGCAGGTAAGTATTGCTTGTTTATTTATTTTAAAGGGGTACTCCGGTGAAAACCTTTCTTCTTTTAAATCAACTGGTGGCAGAAAGTTAAACAGATTTGTAAATTACTTCTATTAAAAAATCTTAATCCTTCCAATACTTATTAGCTGCTGAATGCTACAGAGGAAATTCCTTTCTTTTTGGAACACTGATGACACCATGAGCACAGTGCTCTCTGCTGACATCTCTGTCTATTTTAGCAACCATGCATATGAGATGCATATGAGATGTATGCTAAGGGCAGCATGGTGGCTCAGTGGTTAGCACTGCTGCCTTGCAGTGCTGGGGACTTGGGTTCAAATCTCACTAAGGACAACAATAAATAAAGTGTTGTTATTATTATTATAATAACCTCAGCAGAGAGAACTGTGCTCGTGATGTCATCAGAGAGCATTCCAAAAAGAAAAGAATTTCCTCTGTAGTGTTCAGCAGCTAATAAGTACAGGAAGGATTAAGATTTTTTAATAGAAGTAATTTACAAATATGTTTAACTTTCTGCCACCAGTTGATTTAAAAGAAAAAAGGTTTTCACCGGAGTACCCCTTTAAAGCTCTTAAAAAATGTATAGTGTAAGAACAAGGATAATGCACACAAGTGAGGTCACAGTACAGGAATAATGCACACAGCGATGTCACAGTACAAGGATAATGCACACAGCGATGTCTAAGTGCAGGGATAAAGCACACAGTGACATGACAGCGCAGGTATAATGCACACAGTGCTGTCACAGTACAGGTATAATACACAGGGATTTCATAGTACAGGGATAATATACAGTGATGTCACAGTAAAGAAATAATGCACTCAATGGTGTCACAGCACAGGGATAATGCACACAGTGATGTCTCAAATCAGGGATAATGCACACACTGATGTCTTAGTGCAGGGATAATGCACACATGAATGTAACAGTACAGGGATAATTCACACAGTGATGTCTCAGTAGAGGGACAATGCACACAGTGACGTCTCAGTACAAAGATAATGCGCACATTGATGTCACAATAGTGATGGGGTACTATAAGTTCACTTTCATAACTGCATTTGTACCTTGCATTGCCTTAACAGCATATACTGAGATATTACCAGAGTATAAGCTTTCAGAAGGCTGTGGGAAGAGACCCTAGTCCAACCCCCCTTTTTTTTTAGAGAGTCAGTCAGTGAAAAGTGTCTGTACCTAGTCTAGAGTTTTTTTTTTCCTAGGTCCAGTAAGGGTCAGGCTAAAAGAGAGAGAGAGAGAGAGAGAGAGAGAGAGAACCCTTAGTTGGTTGTACCTACTAGTACAGTGGTCTTCAACCTGCGGACCTCCAGATGTTGCAAAACTACAACTCCCAGCATGCCCGGACAGCCATCGGCTGTCCGGGCATGCTGGGAGTTGTAGTTCTGCAATATCTGGAGGTCCGCAGGTTGAAGACCACTGTACTAGGACAAGTTCAAGCCTCTGTCCTGCATCCTGCAAACCAATCTGTGTAGGCCTTTCCCAGTAGAGTTTGAACTAATTTTACAGTATCATGTTATAATGTCTTTCTCACTGAAACATATAAAGAGTGCACTGGAGACTTTCCATGCAGTAAATCTGCTAGAGAGCTGATTCTTAAAGGGGTAGTGACAAACTATTCACTTCAGGACAATGCAGTCATTAGAATCTGTCATATAGACATGACATCGGTGATAGCAAACAATTTTGTACAGAACATAATAACTATTATGGACATTTATCAACGGGTTTAGTCAGGTTTTCTTTACTATAATTGTCGCAAAATTGTCGCAACTGCGACTACGCGATTTTTCGTGCGACATTTTGACTGGAAAGCGAGAAAAGCAAGTTTTCCAAAAATTAACTACGTAGTAATAATTTTAAAATGGACTAGGGGTAGTCTGGTATTTATTAACTGCGACAGTCACAACTGCGCAAAAAAAAAGTCGCAACAGGGTTAAAAATTGACTAAATTTACTCCAGCTCAAACATGGAGCAGAAAAAGCTACTACCAAAGTAAAAAAGGAAAAATTGCTTACGTGAAAGAAAATTATCAACAGGCTGAAACCAGTTGATAAATAAGTCACATATAAGCAAAAAAAAAAAAAGTAAGGAAAAAATTACTAAAAAAAAAAAGAATACATAAGCAAACATTGATAAATGTCCCTTTATAAGAATAATTTTTCGTATTACGTTTTTTTATATGTACTAAAATATACAGATATGCTTAGTATTGTGCTACTCACAGTCAGTAATGATAAATCTAAATGAAGATTACTGCCATGGCTTATTTTTATTTTTGCTTGCATTAAGTTACAGTATATTAAAAAATGGGAAATGTTCAGCATTAAATATTGATATCTAAATGCAAATTGTAAGCTTTGACAAACATTATTGCTTTAGTCACATATCACTTCAAAGTAACAAACTGCCTACAAGAAATAACATTTTATTCATTATTCATCTTCCTAATACACAGTAAAGTTACACCCAGATAATACATTCTGCCTTTCCATTGTACTTTTTGTAAAATAGAATACAGAACCTTTTTCCGTTGTCAGTTTTGTTTATTCAAAATGTATGTAAACAACAAAATGAATAATATTATAGGTAACCTAAAGCATTCCTAAACTTTTTAGAATAAGCTGTCATGTATGTAAACATGAGGCGTAGCACTATTTCTGCCCATTATATAACCTGTGTAAGGAATTTTTCGCCAGTTCTCCCATCTGCAGGCACCACCTCTTTTTCAGAGCTAGAGGGTGGGGGCTGGCTGCTACGGTGTCTCCCACACCTGGAAGAGGAAACCCTGCTCCTATACCGTGAAGAAAATTTCCAACACGGTATTCAAACTATTTAACATTTAGACCTTAATAAAATATATTGAGAATGTTTATACGTTCTCCAGTCTCACTTGAAGACAAGCAAATCCTGGAATACAATGCAAATACTGAGAATGCAATTTTTAAAGGAGAGCAATATGCATTTCTGTCTCTGGGGGCGCTGAAGGGAAAAGGTTTCAGTTTAGTTTGTTGTGGCTGGGCTTCATCTTGTTGGTATTACAGTAGTTGATTATTCCTGTCCTCTCATATTGGCCTTGATGGACATTTATCTATTTGATTCCTAATAAAGTTCTTCCCCCATCACAGATAATAGTCTCTGTCACGATGCCGGCTGGCAGGTAGTGGATCCTCTGTGCCAGAGAGGGATTGGCGTGGACCGTGCTAGAGGATCGGTTCTAAGTCACTACTGGTTTTCACCAGAGCCCGCCGCAAAGCGGGATGGTCTTGCTGCGGCGGTAGTGACCAGGTCGTATCCCCTAGCAACGGCTCAACCTCTCTGGCTGCTGAAGATAGGCGCGGTACAAGGGAGTAGACAGAAGCAAGGTCGGACGTAGCAGAAGGTCGGGGCAGGCAGCAAGGATCGTAGTCAGGGGCAACGGCAGGAGGTCTGGAACACAGGCTAGGAACACACAAGGAAACGCTTTCACTGGCACTAAGGCAACAAGATCCGGCGAGGGAGTGAAGGGGAAGTGAGGTGATATAGGGAAGTGCACAGGTGTAAACACTAATGGGAACCACTGCGCCAATCAGCGGCGCAGTGGCCCTTTAAATCGCAAAGACCCGGCGCGCGCGCGCCCTAGGGAGCGGGGCCGCGCGCGCCGGGACAGAACTGACGGAGAGCGAGTCAGGTACGGGAGCCGGGGTGCGCATCGCGAGCGGGCGCTACCCGCATCGCGAATCGCATCCCGGCCAGAGGCGGTATCGCAGCGCCCCGGGTCCGTGGAACCGACCGGAGCGCTGCAGTGAGAGGAGTGTAGCGAGCGCTCCGGGGAGGAGCGGGGACCCGGAGCGCTCGGCGTAACAGTACCCCCCCCCTTGGGTCTCCCCCTCTTCTTGGAGCCTGAGAACCTGAGGACCAGACTTTTGTCCAGGATATTGTCCTCAGGTTCCCAGGACCTCTCTTCTGGACCACAACCCTCCCAATCCACTAAAAAGAAGGTTTTCCCTCTGACCTTTTTAGATGCTAAAATTTCCTTGACGGAGAAGATGTCCGAGGAGCCGGAGACAGGAGTGGGGGGAACAGATTTGGGAGAGAAACGGTTAATGATAAGTGGTTTAAGAAGAGAAACATGAAAGGCATTAGGAATACGAAGAGAAGGAGGAAGAAGAAGTTTGTAAGAGACAGGATTAATCTGGCGCAAAATCTTGAAAGGACCAAGATAGCGTGGTCCCAACTTATAGCTAGGGACACGGAAGCGGACATATTTGGCGGAGAGCCATACCTTGTCTCCAGGGGAAAAAATGGGAGGAGCTCTTCTTTTCTTATCCGCGAATCTCTTCATGCGTGAAGAAGCCTGTAAGAGAGAATTTTGGGTCTCTCTCCATATGATGGAAAGATCACGAGAAATTTCATCCACAGCGGGCAGACCAGAGGGCAAGGGGGTAGGGAGGGGGGGAAGAGGGTGACGGCCGTACACCACGAAAAACGGGGATTTGGAGGAAGATTCAGAGATTCTGAAATTATACGAGAATTCGGCCCAAGGTAGAAGATCTGCCCAGTCATCCTGGCGGGAGGAAACAAAATGTCGTAAATAGTCACCCAAGATCTGGTTAATTCTTTCTACTTGTCCATTGGATTGAGGATGGTATGCAGAAGAAAAATTTAATTTAATCTTGAGTTGTTTACAGAGAGCCCTCCAGAATTTAGACACAAATTGGACGCCTCTATCCGAGACGATCTGCGTAGGCAACCCGTGAAGACGAAAAATGTGTACAAAAAATTGTTTAGCCAACTGAGGCGCTGAAGGAAGACCAGGAAGAGGGATGAAATGTGCCATTTTGGAGAATCGATCAACGACCACCCAAATAACAGTGTTGCCATGGGATGGGGGTAAGTCAGTAATAAAATCCATACCAATCAGAGACCAAGGTTGTTCGGGAACAGGCAGAGGAAGAAGAAAACCAGCGGGCTTCTGGCGAGGAGTCTTATCCCGGGCACAGATAGTGCAGGCTCGCACAAAGTCCACCACATCAGTCTCTAGAGTCGGCCACCAATAGAAGCGAGAGATGAGTTGCACAGATTTCTTGATGCCCGCATGACCTGCGAGATGGGAGGAGTGACCCCATTTGAGGATTCCGAGGCGTTGGCGTGGAGAAACAAAGGTCTTTCCTGGAGGAGTTTGCCTGATGGAGGCTGGAGAAGTGGAAATCAGGCAGTCAGGAGGAATGATGTGTTGAGGAGAGAGTTCAATTTCAGAAGCATCTGAGGAACGAGAGAGAGCATCGGCCCTAATGTTCTTATCAGCAGGCCGAAAGTGAATTTCAAAATTAAATCGGGCAAAGAACAGAGACCACCTGGCCTGACGAGGATTCAGCCGTTGGGCAGACTCGAGGTATGAGAGGTTCTTGTGATCGGTGTAAATAATAACTGGAAATCTTGATCCCTCCAGCAGATGCCTCCATTCCTCAAGTGCTAATTTAATGGCTAGAAGCTCTCGATCCCCGATGGAGTAGTTCCTCTCCGCCGGAGAGAAGGTCCTAGAAAAAAAACCACAAGTAACAGCATGCCCGGAAGAGTTTTTTTGTAGAAGGACAGCTCCAGCTCCCACTGAGGAGGCATCAACCTCCAATAGGAATGGTTTAGATGGGTCAGGTCTGGAGAGCACGGGAGCCGAAGAGAAGGCAGACTTGAGTCGTTTAAAGGCGTCTTCCGCTTGAGGAGGCCAAGACTTGGGATCGGCATTTTTTTTGGTTAAAGCCACAATAGGAGCCACAATGGTAGAAAAATGTGGAATAAATTGCCTGTAATAATTGGCGAACCCCAAAAAACGTTGGATGGCACGGAGTCCGGAGGGGCGTGGCCAATCTAAGACGGCAGAGAGTTTATCTGGATCCATTTGTAGTCCCTGGCCAGAGACCAAGTATCCTAGAAAAGGAAGAGATTGGCATTCAAACAGACATTTCTCAATTTTAGCATAGAGTTGATTGTCACGAAGTCTCTGAAGAACCATACGGACATGCTGGCGGTGTTCTTCTAGATTGGCCGAAAAAATTAGGATATCATCAAGATATACAACAACACAGGAGTATAACAGATCACGAAAAATTTCATTAACAAAGTCTTGGAAGACAGCAGGGGCGTTGCACAGGCCAAAGGGCATGACCAGATACTCAAAGTGTCCATCTCTGGTGTTAAATGCTGTTTTCCACTCATCCCCCTCTCTGATGCGGATGAGGTTATAGGCGCCTCTTAAGTCCAATTTAGTAAAGATGTGGGCACCTTGGAGGCGATCAAAGAGTTCAGAGATGAGGGGTAAGGGGTAGCGGTTCTTAACCGTGATTTTATTAAGTCCGCGGTAGTCAATGCAAGGACGTAGAGAGCCATCTTTTTTGGACACAAAGAAAAATCCGGCTCCGGCAGGAGAGGAGGATTTACGGATAAAGCCCTTTTTTAGATTCTCCTGGACGTATTCAGACATGGCAAGAGTCTCTGGGGCAGAGAGAGGATAAATTCTGCCCCGGGGTGGAGTAGTGCCCGGGAGGAGGTCGATAGGACAATCATAAGGCCTGTGAGGAGGTAGAGTCTCCGCTTGTTTTTTGCAGAAAACATCCGCGAAGTCCATATAGGCCTTAGGGAGACCGGTTACTGGAGGAAGCACAGAGTTACGGCAAGGGTTACTGGGAACCGGTTTTAGACAGTCCTTGGAACAAGAGGGCCCCCAACTCTTGATCTCCCCAGTGGACCAATCCAGGGTTGGGGAATGAAGTTGAAGCCAGGGAAGTCCAAGGAGAATTTCCGAGGTGCAATTGGGGAGGACCAAAAGTTCAATCCTCTCGTGATGAGATCCGATGCTCATTAGAAGGGGCTCCGTGCGGAAACGTATGGAACAGTCCAATCTTTCATTGTTTATACAATTGATGTAAAGGGGTCTGGTGAGACTGGTCACTGGGATGTTGAACCTGTTGACGAGAGAGGCCAAAATAAAATTTCCTGCAGATCCAGAGTCCAAGAAGGCCACAGAAGAGAAGGAGAAGGCAGAGGCAGACATCCGCACAGGCACAGTAAGACGTGGAGAAGCAGAGTGGACATCAAGGATTGTCTCACCTTTGTGCGGAGTCAGGGTACGTCTTTCCAGGCGGGGAGGGCGGATAGGACAATCCCTCAGGAAGTGTTCGGTACTAGCACAGTACATGCAGAGGTTCTCCATGCGGCGTCGTGTCCTCTCTTGAGATGTCAGGCGAGACCGGTCGACCTGCATAGCCTCCACGGCGGGAGGCACAGGAACAGATTGCAGGGAACCAGAGGAGAGAGGAGCCGAGGAGAAGAAACGCCTCGTGCGAACAGAGTCCATATCTTGGCGGAGCTCCTGACGCCTTTCGGAAAAACGCATGTCAATGCGAGTGGCTAGGTGAATAAGTTCATGAAGATTAGCAGGCATTTCTCGTGCGGCCAGAACATCTTTAATGTTGCTGGATAGGCCTTTTTTAAAGGTCGCGCAGAGGGCCTCATTGTTCCAGGATAACTCAGAAGCAAGAGTACGGAATTGTACGGCATACTCGCCAACGGAAGAATTACCCTGGACCAGGTTCAACAGGGCAGTCTCAGCAGAAGAGGCTCGGGCAGGTTCCTCAAAGACACTTCGAATCTCCGAGAAGAAGGAGTGTACAGAGGCAGTGACGGGGTCATTGCGGTCCCAGAGCGGTGTGGCCCAAGCCAGGGCTTTTCCAGACAGCAGGCTGACTACGAAAGCCACCTTAGACCTTTCAGTGGGGAACTGGTCCGACATCATCTCCAAGTGTAATGAACATTGGGAAAGGAAGCCACGGCAAAGCTTAGAGTCCCCATCAAATTTATCCGGCAAGGATAGTCGTAGTCCAGAAGCGGCCACTCGCTGCGGAGGAGGTACAGGAGCTGGCGGAGGAGATGGTTGCTGGAGCTGTGGTAGTAACTGTTGTAGCATAACAGTCAGTTGAGACAGCTGTTGGCCTTGTTGCGCAATCTGTTGTGACTGCTGGGCGACCACCGTGGTGAGGTCAGCGACAACTGGCAGAGGAACTTCAGCGGGATCCATGGCCGGATCTACTGTCACGATGCCGGCTGGCAGGTAGTGGATCCTCTGTGCCAGAGAGGGATTGGCGTGGACCGTGCTAGAGGATCGGTTCTAAGTCACTACTGGTTTTCACCAGAGCCCGCCGCAAAGCGGGATGGTCTTGCTGCGGCGGTAGTGACCAGGTCGTATCCCCTAGCAACGGCTCAACCTCTCTGGCTGCTGAAGATAGGCGCGGTACAAGGGAGTAGACAGAAGCAAGGTCGGACGTAGCAGAAGGTCGGGGCAGGCAGCAAGGATCGTAGTCAGGGGCAACGGCAGGAGGTCTGGAACACAGGCTAGGAACACACAAGGAAACGCTTTCACTGGCACTAAGGCAACAAGATCCGGCGAGGGAGTGAAGGGGAAGTGAGGTGATATAGGGAAGTGCACAGGTGTAAACACTAATGGGAACCACTGCGCCAATCAGCGGCGCAGTGGCCCTTTAAATCGCAAAGACCCGGCGCGCGCGCGCCCTAGGGAGCGGGGCCGCGCGCGCCGGGACAGAACTGACGGAGAGCGAGTCAGGTACGGGAGCCGGGGTGCGCATCGCGAGCGGGCGCTACCCGCATCGCGAATCGCATCCCGGCCAGAGGCGGTATCGCAGCGCCCCGGGTCCGTGGAACCGACCGGAGCGCTGCAGTGAGAGGAGTGTAGCGAGCGCTCCGGGGAGGAGCGGGGACCCGGAGCGCTCGGCGTAACAGTCTCCCTCATCACAGATAATATTCTACCCTATCACGGAAAATGTTCTCTCCCCAATGAGATAATGTTCTCCTTCATCACAAATAATGCTGTACCCATTACATATAATGTTCTCTCCCCCATCAAAGGTAAGGTTCTCTCCCCCATCATGGATGATGTTCTCTCTCCCATCACAGAAAATGTTCTCCCCCTCCCCCATCACAGATAATGTTCTTCCTCATCACAGATAATACTGTCCCCATCACAGATAATGTTCTTTCCCCATCACAGAAAATGTTCTCCTCCCTATCACAGATAATGTTCTCCCCCATCACAGAAAATGTTCTCCCCCATCACAGAACATGTTCTCCCCATCACAGATAATGTTCTCCCCATCACAGAAAATGTTCTCCCACCCATCACAGATAATGTTCTTCCTCATCACAGATAATACTGTCCCTATCACAGATAATGTTCTCCTCCCTATCACAGATAATGTTCTCCCCCATCACAGAAAATGTTCTCCCCCATCACAGAACATGTTCTCCCCATCACAGATAATGTTCTCCCCATCACAGAAAATGTTCTCCCACCCATCACAGATAATGTTCTTCCCCATCACAGATAATACTGTCCCCATCACAGATAATGTTCTTTCCCCATCACAGAAAATGTTCTCCTCCCTATCACAGATAATGTTCTCCCCATCACAGATAATGTTCTCCCCCATCACAGATAATGTTCTCCCCCATCATAGAAAATGTTCTCCCCCCCCCATCACAGATAATGTTCTCCCCCCATCACAGATAATGTTCTCCCCCATCACAGGTAATGCTGTCAACATCACAGAAAATGTTCTCTCCCCATCACAGATAATTTGAGATGAATTAATTGAATCTGACAAATCCGAATTCATCACAAATTTCATGAAAAATTTGTTTCGTAGCAAAGCTGAATAGCGTTGTGATTCAATAAAACAAATCGCTTCATTAAACTCCATTTAGTGCGGTGCAGGAGATCTTAAATGACGGCTACACGTATGAGAACATGGGGCAAGGAATTCTGGGAAGGTGTGTAGGAGAGATGACCCTGAATCAGCAGACAGTCAGCCCCTGTGATGTCACAGCCCTATATAATCAGCAGACAGGCCGGGACAGGAGAGAGAGAGAGAGAAAGTACACTTTTTTTTTCTGTTGCTGTACTGGGGTGTACTACTCTTTTGCTAGTCTGTACTGCTATACTGGGCTGTACTACTCTAAAAGTAATAGGGGCTAGTTAATCTGAGCACTAAAAGACCTAGTCACCTGATTTTAATGCCTAATACTGGCTTAACCGTACTAGGGCGTATTGTCCTCACATAGGTGTAACCTATACATACACTCAGACAGTGTAGGTTTTTTCCTGTTAAACTCATAAGGGCCAGAACATTTTTTACTGCTTTAACATCAAATTGAGGTTTAACCGTACTAGGGCATATTGTCCTTGCATAGGTGTTACCTATACGTACACTCAGTGGGTGCAGGTTTTTTTTCCTGTTAAACTAATAAGGACCAGTTACTCTTTTAGGCCAGCAATACCTACATAATTGCTTTTAACTCCAAATTCAGGTGTAAGCGTGCTGTGGTGTATTTTCCTCTAATAAGTGTAACATATACGCACTCAGCTGGTGTATAAGTATGTCAGACAGAGAAGTGACAGGATGTGCACAGAGGAGTGGCAGAGGCCTAAATTCATCAGGCACAGGCAGAGGTCGCAGCAGACTAGGAGCGAGTGGCCGCAGCAGTTGCAGCGAGAGGCCTGAGCTCCCGGTATCAGCTAGCGGTCGTGTCTCGACCAGCAACCCATCTGCCATCATTGATTGGTTAACTCGGTCATCCACTTCATCCCAAGTGACATCTGCCACCCCCATTCAACAGTCGGTGGATTCCTCAGACACAACCCTCAGTTGGCATGGTCCGGGAGCAGTCCCTGTCCTCCAATTGCCTCTGTCCTACGCTGTTCCCTCCTCCACAGAAGTATGGTATGCTGTGGGTTCAGCTCCACTGTTTAGTGAGGAAGATCTACTAGAGGACAGTCAGCAGCTACTGCCCGGCCAAGAATTGGAGGAGACACCCGCTCCACTAGGCGGGCAATTAGTGATGAGGAGAGTGGCGTGGGAAGTGGAGTTGGGAGTGTTCAGGCTCCTGAAACAGGCACCGATGAGAAACCTAAGGAGGACATCAGTGACGTGCAGACACAACTCGATGATTATGAAGCCGATCGCACTTGGGAGCTGGGTACAGAAGGGGCTTCATCATCATCTGGAGAATAGGGTTGCAGGTTGCCTGTGAGCAGTTGAGCCAGCAAGGTGGTAGCATGGTAGGGAGTCAGCATGGTGGCAGAAGTGGGAAGTCTGGAGCCAAACGTGCCTCACCTGCTTCTCAGCAGCCTACCTGCCCGGGAGGTAGTGGTACAGGGGTTCCTGGAGTCGCCGGCAGTAGCAGTCATTCAGTGCAGAGTGTTGGGGGGGGGGGGGGGGGGGAATCAGCTACTCAGTTTTTTATCAAGCATCCGGAGGAGGTTAACATGGCCACATGCAAGATGTGTCGGCAGATGGTGAATCGAGGTCAGGGTCCCAATGTTGGTACCATGGCCCTGCGTCAACATATGCAGCGTCAAGCGTAAAGCGGCCTAGGAGAACCGTGGACCATTAAACTTGTTAATCTATTCAAAATCTTCAATTTAAATTTAAAAACATCTCTTTAATCTTTTCAATTGTGAGGCCCTATGGTCGTCATCATATATTACCTCTTGAATTACCGCAAGATGAAACAGGTTGGAGCGATAAAAATGATTAAATTAAAGGAAATCTGTCATCAGAATCACCCGCACTAAACCTGTTACACAGGCTTGTAGTGCGGGTGATCCTGATTAAAACGCTCCTTACCTGGTTAAAAATGGTTCAGTGGTTCTTAAGATATCTTTATTTTTAGTTTTCTGTTATTCCCTGGCTTGGGACTCAGTGGGAGGTGTTATCATCTGGGACTCGGCCACACGTCATTATAGCTGGGCGGAGCTGCCGCCTGGCTCATGAATATTCATGAACTTATCCCTGCGGCCCTCCCCACCAGACCTAAAAAAAGGAGTTAGACTACGAGGATAAGGTCATGAATATTCATGAACCGGGCGGCAGCTCCGCCCAGCTATAATGACGTGTGGCCGAGTCTCAGATGATAACACCTCCCACTGAGTCCCAAGCCAGGGAATAACAGAAAACTAAAAATAAAGATATCTTAAGAACCACTGAACCATTTTTAACCAGGCAAGGAGCGTTTTAATCAGGATCACCCGCACTACAAGCCCGTGTAACAGGTTTAGTGCGGGTGATTCTGATGACAGATTTCCTTTAACCCCTTCCCGCAGAATGTCATATATAAACGCCGGGTTGTGCAGTGCGTTCGCGCATCCCGGCGTTTATAAATGACATTCAGTTAACCCGGCGATGCGCAGCATCGCACGGGTTAACTGGAAGAAGTCCCGCTGTTTCCAGCAGGGGACCACTTCTGCTTCACCCCCCAGGACCATCCATTGATGGTCCTGGTCAGCGATCACTGTGATTGGTCCCTGTGGACCAATCACAGTGATCTGGGGTGAAAGTTCAGATCCCCCGCACTGCCCGCCCCTGGAAGTCGGACAGAACGGGGGACGAAGGCTGCAGGGGCTCGCGGGGACCTGCGGCACACGGGGGGAACACGTGGGGACCGGCGGACTTACCTGGAGCAGCGGCGGGACCGAGGAGCAGCGGCAGGACCGAGGAGCAGCGACGGGACCGGCAGGTAAGTATGTAGTCCTCAGAGGCAGCAGTGAAGATCTTCACTGCTGCTTCTAGGAGTCTGAAAACTACAACTCCCAGCATGCCTAGACAGCCTTTGGCTGTCTGGGCATGCTGGGAGTTGTAGTTTTGCAACATCTGGAGGGCCCCAGTTTGGAGACCATTGTATAATGGTCTCCAATCTGTGCTCTTCCAGCTGTTGCAAAACTACAACTCCCAGCATGCACTGACTGTCCAGGCATGCTGGGAGTTTTAGTTAAGCAACATCTGGCCCTTCAGATGTTGCCGAACTACAACTCCCAGCATGCCCTTCAGCTGTCTGGGCATGCTGGGAGTTGTAGTTTTGCAACAGCTGGAGACACACTGGTTGGGAAACATTGTTTCTAACTCAGTGTTTCCTAACCTGTGTGCCTCCAGCTGTTGCAAAACTATAACTCCCAGCATGCACTAAAAGACCATGCATGCTGGGAGTTGTAGTTTTGCAACATCTGGAGGGCCCCAGTTTGGAGACCATTGTATAATGGTCTCCAATCTGTGCTCTTCCAACTGTTGCAAAACTACAACTCCCAGTATGCACTGACTGTCCAGGCATGCTGGGAGTTTTAGTTCAGCAACATCTGGCCCTTCAGATGTTGCCGAACTACAACTCCCAGCATGCCCTTCAGCTGTCTGGGCATGCTGGGAGTTGTAGTTTTGCAACAACTGGAGACACACTGGTTGGGAAACATTGTCTGTTTCTAACTCAGTGTTTCCTAACCTGTGTGCCTCCAGCTGTTGCAAAACTATGACTCCCAGCATGCACTAACAGACCATGCATGCTGGGAGTTGTGGTTTTGCAACAGCTGATGCAACCCCCCCAAGCCCCCCCGCCCCGCCACCCCCGTGAATGTACAGGGTACATTCACATGGGCGAGGCTTTTACAGTGGGTTTCTCGCATTTTGAGATGCAGCAAATTTTGCGCTGGGAAACTCGCTGTAATCCCCCGCCCATGTGACTGTACCCTAAAAACACTACACTACACTAACACAAAATAAAATAAGAAGTTAAAAACACTACATATACACATACCCCTACACAGCCCCCCTCCCCCAATAAGAACGTCCGGTACACCACTGTTTCCAAAGCAGAGCCTCCAGCAACCCATCTGCCGTCATTGATTGGTTAACTCGGTCATCCACTTCATCCCAAGTGACATCTGCCACCCCCATTCAACAGTCGGTGGATTCCTCAGACACAACCCTCAGTTGGCATGGCCCGGGAGCAGTCCCTGTCCTCCAATTGCCTCTGTCCTACGCTGTTCCCTCCTCCACAGAAGTATCGTATGCTGTGGGTTCAGCTCCACTGTTTAGTGAGGAAGATCTACTAGAGGACAGTCAGCAGCTACTGCCCGGCCAAGAATTGGAGGAGACACCCGCTCCACTAGGCGGGCAATTAGTGATGAGGAGAGTGGCGTGGGAAGTGGAGTTGGGAGTGTTCAGGCTCCTGAAACAGGCACCGATGAGAAACCTAAGGAGGACATCAGTGACGTGCAGACACAACTCGATGATTATGAAGCCGATCGCACTTGGGAGCTGGGTACAGAAGGGGCTTCATCATCATCTGGAGAATAGGGTTGCAGGTTGCCTGTGAGCAGTTGAGCCAGCAAGGTGGTAGCATGGTAGGGAGTCAGCATGGTGGCAGAAGTGGGAAGTCTGGAGCCAAACGTGCCTCACCTGCTTCTCAGCAGCCTACCTGCCCGGGAGGTAGTGGTACAGGGGTTCCTGGAGTCGCCGGCAGTAGCAGTCATTCAGTGCAGAGTGGGGGGGGGGGGGGGGGGAATCAGCTACTCAGTTTTTTATCAAGCATCCGGAGGAGGTTAACATGGCCACATGCAAGATGTGTCGGCAGATGGTGAATCGAGGCCAGGGTCCCAATGTTGGCACCATGGCCCTGCGTCAACATATGCAGCGTCAAGCGTAAAGCGGCCTAGGAGAACCGTGGACCATTAAACTTGTTAATCTATTCAAAATCTTCAATTTAAATTTAAAAACATCTCTTTAATCTTTTCAATTGTGAGGCCCTATGGTCGTCATCATATATTACCTCTTGAATTACCACAAGATGAAACAGGTTGGAGCGATAAAAATGATTAAATTAAAGGAAATCTGTCATCAGAATCACCCGCACTAAACCTGTTACACAGGCTTGTAGTGCGGGTGATCCTGATTAAAACGCTCCTTATATAAATGGTTCAGTGGTTCTTAAGATATCTTTATTTTTAGTTTTCTGTTATTCCCTGGCTTGGGACTCAGTGGGAGGTGTTATCATCTGGGACTCGGCCACACGTCATTCTAGCTGGGCGGAGCTGCCACCTGGCTCATGAATATTCATGAACTTATCCCCGCGGCCCTCCCCACCAGACCTAAAAAAAGGAGTTAGACTACGAGGATAAGGTCATGAATATTCATGAACCGGGCGGCAGCTCCGCCCAGCTATAATGACGTGTGGCCGAGTCCCAGATGATAACACCTCCCACTGAGTCCCAAGCCAGGGAATAACAGAAAACTAATAATAAAGATATCTTAAGAACCACTGAACCATTTTTAACCAGGCAAGGAGCGTTTTAATCAGGATCACCCGCACTACAAGCCCGTGTAACAGGTTTAGTGCGGGTGATTCTGATGACAGATTTCCTTTAAAGGGGTATTCCAGGAATTTTTTTTTATTTGACTATGCTACAGGGGCTGTAAAGTTAGTGTCGTTCATAATATATTGTCTGTACCTGTGTGTGACGGTTTTCTCACAATTCTTCTGTGATTTTCAATCCAATATTTATTTTTAACAGCATACAAAATGAGTGTTGTCTCAGATTTTTCCCAGGTTACAATGCGGCCGAGACCTGACTCACTAGTCAGCTGATGACTGCTTCAATGGATGGAGGGATCGCTTGGTGGGAAAGAGATCAATCTGCAACAGCTGTAGGCACCCTGATTGAAAACCACAGGTCTTTTGAATGGATGCAGCTAATTTATGTTTCAATGGGTGGGGTGGCTGATGTGTGGGAGGGAGGAAAATGGAATTGTGGGATTTGTAGTAAAAAAAAGAAAAGTCAAACAGGAAATACCAGTAAACAAAAAGGCAGCCACAGTATTATGGTAATCACACAACATAGCCATTTAGCCCCAAGACAAGCGCAGATCCTTCCTAAGCATGTCCATTACTGTCTGGCAGGTATGTACTAAAATCCCCTTAAGGTGGATAACCCCTTTAAACATTCACAGTTTCACACACCGTAAAACAGTCGGGGCTACTCAGAGTCAGGGGCTGGAATAGGTGGTAGCTTGCCTCGCGGCTGACCGCAAGCTCGTTGCTCACCGGTAAGGTCCTCAAAAAAGTATTTAAAAAAAATAAAATTACATTAAATTATATAAAAATTTAAAAATCTCTTTAATCTCTTCAATTGTGACGCATATGCTCTACAGCAGTAATTCTAATAGTAACGCCTGTAATCTGCATGTCATACTGAATAACAGTATTAGTTCACTAACCCAGCACACTCCCTATGCATGTTACGGCAAGGCTAAATGTTCTACACCCCTATTGAGGCTCTCTGTAGCCCGGAAATAGCTGTTTTTAATAGTGATTCGCAACAAATGAATTCAGATTGAAACAAATTTTTTAGGAAAATTCGGCGAATGAGCGGAATCGAATTTTTCAAAAATGTCACTCATATCTACAGATAATGTTCTCCTCCATCACAGATAATGCTGTCCCTTTAACAGATAATTTTCTTCCCCATCACAGATGTTTTCCTCCATCACAGATAATGTTCTTCCCCATCGCAGAAAATGTTCTCTCCCCATCACAGATAATGTTCTTCCCCCATCACAGATAATGTTCTCTCCCTCATCACAGATAATGTTCTCTCCCCATCACAGATAATGTTCTGTTCCCCATCACAGATAATGTTCTCCCCTACACAGATGTTCTTCCCCATCACAGATAATGTTCTTCACCAATCACAGATAATGTTCTTCCCCCCATCGGAAAAAATGTTCTCTCCCCATCACAGATAATGTTCTTCCCCATCACAGATAATGTTCTCTCCCTCTTCACAGATAATGTTCTCTCCCCCATCACAGATACTGTTCTCCCCCCATCAGGGATAATCTTCCATCCCCCATTACAGATAATGTTCTTCCTCATCACAGATAATGTTCTTCCCCATCACAAACAATGTTCTTCCCCATCACAGATAATGTTCTCCCACATCACAGATAATGTTCTCCCACATCACAGATAATGTTTGTCCCCAATCACAGATAATGTTCTCTTCCCTATCACAGATAATGTTCTTCCTCATAACAGATAATGTTCTTCCTCATCACAGATAATGTTCTTCCTCATCACAGATAATGTTCTTCCTCATCACAGATAATGTTTGTCTATGAATCTGGCTAACTTGATTCTTTTCCTCCTCTCAGTAAAATGGTGAGACCAACATTCAGCATTGAAATCATTAATAATTTGTTAAACTACTACCCTCTGCACTTTTCTAAAAAAAAAAATTTCTCTGAAAATGTTATTTCTTTTCTGGAAAATTGACAGGAAAAAAAAAAGATTTTTTATGGCTTCAAAATTTCTGTAAAATTTAACATATCTTGCGTGTCATGCAAGGATAAGAAACACTGATATAAAATTCACACGAATGGTCACAGTCAGTGCCCCTGCTTAAAAGCACATCTATATAAAACCTATACAGCACATTTAAACTATTGTAACTCTAACAGCTCTATTGTACAACTTAACAATAATGTCCTACTGTACACATTCAAAATATTTATATAGTAACCTACAATTTATTAATGCAATGTACTCAAAACCAACATATATTTGTGAAATAATATCATACCTCTTAGTATACCTAGTGATATAATATCTCCATGTGAATCCTATTCTTTTTAATGTTTTGTTTAGTTTTTAGCTTAATAAACATACACAGCACACACGGCTCACACAGTAGATGTTGTATACAGCTGATACAGTGGATAATGGAGACACACACACACACATGCAGCATACACACAGCAGACACATGCAGCAGACACATGATTGGTGGGATTTTAGAAATGTACCTTGGGAGAATACATACAGCCCCCTTGACTAATTTGCCCCCACATCCCTGTTAACCCTCCAACCACCCCATTCCCCATAAAAACTCGCACACCAGGGTTGGAGAAATGGGCTTCTTAGTTTATTAACACCATTATATAAAAGTATAAATATTATAAATAACATTATAAATAACATTATAGAAATTATCAAACAAAATATACATAACCTGTAAGTAATGACAATAAGGGTCCCTGGAGGTCTCAACTGTATCCAGAACATCACCAAAACCGGATGCACTAAATGTTCTCTTAACCTTGGCTGCAACTCCCCGACCCAAGGGCACCCACTTGGCTTAGTGCCTGTTACCATCAAAAGTCCTGGGGCCCGTAACCATCACCAGGAGGCCCATTCCAGCTGTACCATAACAACTAGCAAACTCATTTCCATTACCATACTCTCAATAATTTTTTAACCATGAACACCTCCAAGTAGGGCTGGGCGGTATACCGGTTCATACCGAATACCGGATTTTTTGGGCTGCACGATATGAATTTTCCCCCATACCGCAATACCGGTTGGGCCCCTCCCCCTCGGGAATGTATTATCAGCCTAGAGCAGCGCTGTCCCCACATCGGGGGTACTAATCCTATGTGACCCGCCAGCGCATTCTGCCCCCTCCCCCCCAATTAATGATCAGCCCAGCGGGGCACTACTCACAGATGTAACGTTCAAGCACTGCCCTCCTCCTCTTTGTTGGGGGCCACCGGGCGCTGGAACTCACTGTACGCCAGTGGTCTCCAACTTGTGGACCTCCAGTTGTTGCAAAACTACAACTCCCAGCATGCTGGGAGTTGTAGTTTTGCAACAGCTCGAGGTCCGCAGGTTGAAGACCACTGCTGTCCACTGTATCCTTATGCCCGGGCTGCAAAACATAAAGAAAATAAACTTTAAACTCACCCACTGTCGGGGCCACACGCTGGGGAATGGAACGCTAGACAGCCGTCAGCCTATCACCGGCCGGAGCGATGTCCCGCTCCTGCCAGTGATAGGCTGAGCCCACTGTCATGTAAGAAGCTCTGGCCGGCTGCTTACATGACAGTGAGCTCAGCCTATCACTGGCCGGGGCTGGACATTGCTCCGGCCGGTGATAGGCTGACGGATGTCCTCCTCAGTCCCCAGCGTGTGGCCCCGACGTAGGTGAGTTTAAAGTTTATTTTATTTATGTTTTGCAGCCCGGGCATAGGGATACAGCGGACAGCAGTGGTCTCCAACATGCGGACCTCCAGCTGTTGCAAAACTACAACTCCCAGCATGCTGGGAGTTGTAGTTTTGCAACAACTGGAGGTCCACAGGTTGGAGACCACTGGCATACAGTGAGTTCCAGCGCCCGGCAGCCCCCAACAAAGAGGAGGAGGGCAGTGCTTGAACGTGACATCTGTGAGTAGTGCCCCGCTGGGCTGATCATTAATTGGGGGGGGGGGGGGATAGAACTGCGCTGGTGGGTCACATGGTTTGGGGGGGGTCGCTGAACACTGTGCGCGGGTCACATGAATGAGGGGGGGTGAAAATACCGTTATATACCGTTGAACCGCCGTAAGTTGAAAAAATACCGTGATACACATATTTGGCCATATCGCCCAGGCCTACCTCCAAGGACCCTTAAACCTGCCCAACACCAACTAACCACGCCCCAAAAAGAAGGGAGGGTGGTACTTCTCCTGGCTTTCCTGCCGCTGGCTGGCTTCTCCCTAACCAGCCCTTAAATACCCCTGGGACTCCATCCCCAACACCTTCAAACCCCCCAATAGCGAAATCTCTTTAGGAGACCTCCCCCCCCCCCTTTACCTCCCCCTTAAAGCCAGTAACCCCTTAACTCATTTAACCCCTTAGGTCCGAATAAAACTCCTGTTAAGTCGCTACTCCGCTAGGGCTTCACCCTCTGCTCCGCACGCTCTCATAGCGGACACATGCAGCATACACACAGCAGACACATGCAGCAGACACATAGCAGACACATCACATCACTGATGAAGGGCGCATGCGCCTGAAACGCGTCTGGTCTGCTGGTTGTTTGTACCATTTTTACCGTAAGTTAATCAAATCTGGATTTTCTACTGACCCACGCTGGATTGCCGTTCTTGCGTTTGGACATAGCGGACACATGCAGGACACACACAGCAGACACATGCAGCATACACATAATTCACACAGAATACACATGATAAAGTGGACGGCTTATGAAGTCGACACATGCTGTACACACGATATGACCCATATGTAAATTCAGACAATTGACCAGAATCCTAAATTAACCCCTTAAGGCCAATTTTAATTTATGCACTTTCGATTTTTTTTCTCCTCCCCTTCTAAAAATCATAACGCTTTTAATTTTGCACCCTTCAGACCCATATAAGGGCTTGTTTTTTGCGTCACCAATTGTACTTTGTAATGATATCACTTATTTTATATTACTAACAGTGGTGAAACAAAAAAGTTTATTTGTGGGGTGAAACTTAAAAAAAAACACAATTTTATAACTTTTGCAGGCTTCCGTTGACCCATTATATTTATTCTGTAGGTCCACACTGTTACAAATTTTTTGAAAGTTTTATTTTATTATAACTATAACTACATGCAACAAAATTTGTATGTTTAAAATTGTCCTCTTCTGAACTCTATAACTATTTTTATTTTTCTACATACGGGGCTATATGAGGGCTCATTTTTTGCGCAGTGGTCT
The DNA here is from genome assembly GCF_029499605.1 of Hyla sarda. NCBI lineage: Eukaryota > Metazoa > Chordata > Amphibia > Anura > Hylidae > Hyla > Hyla sarda. The sequence continues at coordinate 97,499,468 of NC_079192.1, read as the reverse complement.
GTAGTTTTTATTGGTACCATTTTGTATTTTGATGGGACTTTGTGATCACTTTTTATAAATGTTTTATGGTATATGAAGTGACCAAAAATGCACAATTGTGGACTTGGTATTTTTTGTATGTGTACACTATCAACCGTGCGGTTTAACTAACCTTATACCACATATGGTTATGTTAAATTTTTTAACATATTGTTTAATTTAAAAAATGGGAAATGGGGGGGGGGGGGGTGATTCAAACTTTTATTAGGGGAGGGGCTTATTCACATTTATTAACTTCTTTTTTATACTTTTAACTTTTTTTTAGTCCCCATAGGGGGCTATACAATGCAATCTTTAGATTGCACACGTTGATCAATGTTGCTCCATAAAAAAGCATTGATCAGTGTTATTGGTTCTCTGCTGCTCCAGTCTCTTAGCTGATCGGGACATCGCGATTTCCACACTATGGTCCCGATCAGCTCCGTTGAGCTGCTGGGATTGTTTTGTTAACATTTCAGATGCCGCGGTCAAAGTTGATCAAAGGACCCAGTGCGTATGAAGCATGCTCAGCTCGTGAGCATGCTTCAAACAGCGGTTACAGGACCAGGGAGTACAGGAGTACTACCAGGACGCAAGGGGTTAATCCATCTTTTGGGTTAGACCTGCAAATTAACCCGACTAGACCCCTAACTGAATTAGACCCCAGACCACACTACTAAATTATCAAGATCACTGATTAGACCAGACACCAGACCAGATGGATAAATTATTCAGCCCCCGAGTAGATCCCTAAATTATCCAGACTCTGGACTATACCCTAAAATTAATCAGTCCTTAGACCACACCCCAAAATTATTCAGAACTTAGACCAGACCCCAACATTAACCTGGCCTTAGACCAGACCCCAATATTAATCAGACCTTAATGAGGAAAAAAACGAAAATGCAAAAACTGAAAAACCCTGCATCCTTAAGGGGTTAAAAATGATTTCAGGGACATAGACCGCAAGCTTAAGGCAAGGACCTCCAAGGTAATATTTTCTGAAATATTACATGTACCAAGAGCCCCACCAGAGAGTCAGCGAGAGATTAGGGAGGTAAACAAGTGGCTTAGAAAGGGGTGTAGGAAGGAGGGGTTTGGGTTCATGGAGAACTGGGCCGACTTCGCTGTCGGAGACCGGCACCTACAACATAGAGGGGGAAGATAGTGTAGATAGTGAGGGGGGACTTATTAATGTACCTGGGGGTGGAGCAGAGGGAGGGGTTAGAATAGTTAATAGGGATAGGCTTCATAGGAAGAAAATACATACACCTTGAATTGCATATTGACTAATGCCAGAAGTCTGTCCAATAAAACAGGAACTGGAGTTGAAAATGTCTGAGGAGGATTATGACATAGTAGGTCTAACAGAGACTTGGTTGGACAATAGCTGTAACTGGGCGGTCAACATAAAGGTTATAGTCTATTCAGGAAGGATCGGACAAAACAGAAAGGGGGAGGAGTTTGTCATTATGTGAAATAGAGTCTGAAGGCCGCACTGCGGGAGGATATATGGGAAGGAAACGATAATGTGGAGGCATTATGGGTAGAAATATATAGAGATAAAAATAAAAAATAAATTCTCATTGGGGTTTGCTATAAGCCACCAAACATAATGGAAGAGGCAGAAGATCAATTACTGAGGCAAATAAACAAGGCAGCAAATCAGAATAATGTGATAATAATGGGGGACTTTAACTATCCTGATATAAACTGGGAGACTGCGACCTGTGAATCTCACAAAGGAAACAGGTTTCTGACTATAGCTAAAGAGAATTAGCTGTCCCAAATGGTGCTGGGCCCGACCAGAGGAGGCGCCCTACTAGACTTAATATTAACCAATAGACCTGACAGAATAACTAATGATCATAATATAATACATTATAACTTGTTCTTCAATAAGGGAATCTCTCGAGGGGCCACAAAAACAATGAACTTTAGGAAGGCATGGAAAGCGGGCTGCTGCAGGGAGATCGTGGGGGGGGGGGGGGTCCCAGCGGTGGACCCCCCGCGATCAGACATCTTATCCCCTATCCTTTCGATAGTGGATAAGATTTTTTTGCCCGGCATACCCCTTTAAATTCTCACTGTAAGATGTATATACCTTATGGGAATAAAAGGGTCAGAAATAAAAGAAAACCAATATGGATGAATAAAAATGTTAAGGGGGCAATAAATGACAAGACTAAAGCATTTAAGGCAGTGAAGAAGCATTAAAGGGGTACTCCCGTGGACATTTTTTCTTTTTAAATCAACTGGTGCCTGAAAGTTAAACAGATTTGTAAATTACTTCTATTAAAAAATCTTAATCCTCCCACTACTTTTTAGGGGCTATATACTACAGAGAAAATGCTTTTCTTTTTGGATTCCTCTGATGTCACGACCACAGTGCTCTCTGCTGACCTCTGCTGTCCATTTTTTGGAACTGTCCAGAGCAGGAGAAAATCCCCATAGCAAACATATGCTGCTCTGGACAGTTCCTAAAATGGACAGCAGAGGTCAGCAGAGAGCACTGTGGTCGTGACATCAGAGAAATCCAAAAAGAAAAGCATTTCCTCTGTAGTATACAGCTCATAAAATGTATTGGAAGGATTAAGATTTTTCAATAGAAGTCATTTACAAATATGTTTAACTTTCTGGCACCAGTTGATTTAAAATAAAAGAATTTCCATGGGAGTACCCCTTTAAAAAGCTATAGAGAAAAATGTAAAATATGTAAAAAAAAACAGATAAAAGACGCAAAAATAAAGACAGAAAGACTAATTGCCAATGAGAGTAAAACTAACCCCAAAATGTTTTTTAATGACATAACTAGCAAAAAGGTTAAAAATGAAAGTGTAGGCACTTTAAAAAATGATGAGGACGAAATTATAAACGGGGATCAGGAAAAAGCAAATATATTAAACAAATTCTTCTTCACTGTATTCACCAAGGAAAATGAAATGCCAGGTGAAATACAGCGATATAAGGTAAACTCCCCAGGTCACCTGTCTAACCCAGGAAGAAGTACAGGTCACCTGTCTAACCCAGGAAGAAGTACAGTGCCGCCTACAAAAAATCAAAATAGACAAATCGCCAGGTCCAGATAGCATTTACCCCCGTGTTAATGTAATAGACATACCCCTATTTTTAATATTCAGGGACTCTATGGTAACAGGGACTGTTCCCCAGGACCGGCGCATGACAAATGTGGTGTCAATATTAAAAAATTTGTCAAAAGGTGACCCCGGGAATTATAGGCCTGTTAGTTTAACCTCCCTTGTATGTAAATTGTTTGAGGGTTTCCTAAGAGAAGCTATTTTGGAGTATCTTGATAAAAATAAATGTATGACCCCATATCAGCATGGCTTTATGAGGGATCAGTCCTATCAAACTAACCTGATCAGCTTTTATGAGAAGGTGAGCTCCAGACTGGACCAGGGGCAATCGCTGGATGTCGTATATCTAGATTTTTCCAAAGCATTTGATACGGTGCCACATAAAAGGTTGGTGCATAAAATGAGAAGGATTGAGCTGGGGAGATTGTGTGTAAATGGGCAAGTAACTGGCTCAGTGATAGGAAACAGAGGGTGGTTATTAATGGTACTTATTCTGATTGGGTGACTGTTACTAGTTTGGTACCACAGGGGTCAGTCTTGAGTCCTGTTCTATTTAATATATTCATTAATGACCTTGTAGAGGGGTTGAATAGTAAAGTAGCAATCTTTGCAGATGATACTAAACTCTGTAAAGCGGTAAACACAATAGAGGACAGTGCACTGTTACAAATGGATCTGGATAGGTTGGAGGTTTGGGCTGGAAAGTGGCAGATGAGTTTCAACACTGATAAATGTAAGGTAATACACATGGGGAAGAAAAATCTGGGCTGGGATTAGGTATTAAATGGGAGCACACTTGGGACGACTGACGTGGAAAAGGACTTGGGAGTCTTAGTTAAAGGAGTACTCCCGTGGAAAACTTTTTTTTTATCAACTGGTGCCAGAAAGTTAAACAGATTTGTAAATTACTTCTATTAAAAAATCTTAATCCTTCCAGTACTTTTTAGGGGCTGTATACTACAGAGGAAATTTTTTCTATTATGTCACGATCACAGTTCTCTCTGCTGACCTCTACTGTTCATTTTAGGAACTGTCCAGAGCAGCATATGTTTGCTATGGGGATTTTCTCCTGCTCAGGACAGTTCCTAAAATGGACAGCAGAGGTCAGCAGAGAGCACCGTGGCTGTGACATAAGAGAAATCCAAAAATATTTTTTTTTCTCTGTAGTAGCCCCTAAAAAGTACTGTAAGGATTAAGATTTTTTTAATAGAAGTAATTTACAAATCTGTTTAACTTTCTGGCACCAGTTGATCTAAAACAAAAAAGTTTTCCACGGGAGTACCCCTTTAACAGTAAATTTAGCTGTAGTGACCAGTGTCGGGCAGCTGCTGCCAAGGATAATAAAATCATGGGGTGCATCAATAGGGGCAAAAGGGGTCTGGATGCATTTTTGGAGAATAATAATATTACAGGTTATGGATTCTAGATCTATAGGGACAGAAGGTTGATCCAGGGATTTATTCTGATGCAATATTTCGAGTCGGGAAGGAATTTTTACCTCTAGTATGAGTTTTTTTTTTGCCTTCCTCTGGATCAACTCAGTAGGGACTCATTAGGGATATAGGTTGAACTTGATGGACTCTGGTCTTTTTTCTTTAACTTTATGAACTATGTTACTATGTTAGGGGATAAAAAGCTTTTGCCCGGAATACCCCTTTAAGATAAACATGGCAGCAGTGCAAAATCCATATAATAATGGACAACAAGAGATTCTGACAGCCCCAACAGATTTATAGTAGGATCCATTAGATTCCGTTGTTTACACAAGAATAATAACACTACATGTCGTGCTAGTCTTATCAAATCTAACAGAACTACCCAAAGAGGCTCCGAACAAAGCTACTGATTTTAATGTGAGTACAACTTCAACATTTTTTTTTCTATGCAAAACCATGATAAATCTGGTCTTCACCATTTTTTGTTCAAGGCAGTTACAAAAAATGGCCTAATTGTGCTGATAAATATGAAACATCATTTCCTTAAAGGTTAGTGATTTATTAACTTCTAGAGAACTAGGATGAAGTATTAAAGGGGTATTCCAGGCAAAAACTTTTTTTTTATACATCAACTGGCTCCGGAAAGTTAAACAGATTCTATTAAAAAATCTTAATCCTTCCAATAGTTATTAGCTTCTGAAGTTTTCTGTCTAACTGCTCAATGATGATGTCACGTCCCGGGAGCTGTGCATGATGGGAGAATATCCCTTGCATGATGGGAAAATATCCCCATAGGAGCTGGACAGCTCCCGGGACGTGAGTCATCAGAAAGCAGTTAGACAGAAAACAGCAACTCAACTTCAGAAGCTAATAACTATTGGAAGGATTAAGATTTTTTTAATAGAAGTAATTTACAAATCTGTTTAACTTTCCGGAGCCAGTTGATATATAAAAAAAAGTTTTTGCCTGGAATACCCCTTTAATGCTCCGAGACCTAGGAAACACAAAGAAAAGGGTTTGGCATAGTAGGGCTCGAATCATACAGACCAGGCCTAGATGGTGATGTATGTCATTTTTAACCATGTAGGCCACATTAGAGGAGTAGAGTGGTACCAATTTTTTTTATTTTACTGTTTTAGTGTCTATTCACACATACAGTATCCTGCACCTATTTGATGCGCAGGATTTGAAGCAGCAAATTTTATACTGCAGATTTCCATGTAAACTAAATGACTGAACACAGCTTAAAATCGGCAGCTTCAAATCCTGCGCATCAAATATGTGCAGGATATTGTAGGTGTGAATAGACCCTTATGATACAATGTGGAAAAACTAAGTATCTAAGGAAACAAAGTATAAAAAACGTGTAGGACTTTACTGCTAATCCATATTATTAAGGCATCAGAGCCCTTTTTACACCATATATGGCCTTTAAAAGCCCCAAAAATTCACAATTAGAATACAGAACTACAAGTTTCCTACAGTCTGGTACCTTGGGTTCTCTTATAAAAGAGCTATAGAGGGAGTGTTACGCCGAGCGCTCCGGGTCCCCGCTCCTCCCCGGAGCGCTCGCTACACTTCCCTCACTGCAGCGCCCCGGTCGGTTCCACGGACCCGGGGCGCTGCGTTACCACCTCCGGCCGGGATGCGATTCGCGATGCGGGTAGCGCCCGCTCGCGATGCGCACCCCGGCTCCCGTACCTTACTCGCTCCCCGTCAGTTCTGTCCCGGCGCGCGCGGCCCCGCTCCCTAGGGCGCGCGCGCGCCGGGTCTTTGCGATTTAAAGGGCCACTGCACCGCTGATTGGTGCAGTGGTTCCAATTAGTGTTTACACCTGTGCACTTCCCTATATCACCTCACTTCCCCTTCACTCCCTCGCCGGATCTTGTTGCCCTAGTGCCAGTGAAAGCGTTCCTTGTGTGTTCCTTGCCTGTGATTCCAGACCTTCTGCCGTTGCCCCTGACTACGATCCTTGCTGCCTGCCCCGACCTTCTGCTACGTCCGACCTTGCTTCTGTCTACTCCCTTGTACCGCGCCTATCTTCAGCAGCCAGAGAGGTTGAGCCGTTGCTAGGGGATACGACCTGGTCACTACCGCCGCAGCAAGACCATCCCGCTTTGCGGCGGGCTCTGGTGAAAACCAGTAGTGACTTAGAACCGATCCTCTAGCACGGTCCACGCCAATCCCTCTCTGGCACAGAGGATCCACTACCTGCCAGCCGGCATCGTGACAGTAGATCCGGCCATGGATCCCGCTGAAGTTCCTCTGCCAGTTGTCGCTGACCTCACCACGGTGGTCGCCCAGCAGTCACAACAGATTGCGCAACAAGGCCAACAGCTGTCTCAACTGACTGTTATGCTACAACAGTTACTACCACAGCTCCAGCAATCATCTCCTCCGCCAGCTCCTGTACCTCCTCCGCAGCGAGTGGCCGCTTCTGGAATACGACTATCCTTGCCGGATAAATTTGATGGGGACTCTAAGTTTTGCCGTGGCTTTCTTTCCCAATGTTCATTACACTTGGAGATGATGTCGGACCAGTTCCCCACTGAAAGGTCTAAGGTGGCTTTCGTAGTCAGCCTGCTGTCTGGAAAAGCCCTGGCTTGGGCCACACCGCTCTGGGACCGCAATGACCCCGTCACTGCCTCTGTACACTCCTTCTTCTCGGAAATTCGAAGTGTCTTTGAGGAACCTGCCCGAGCCTCTTCTGCTGAGACTGCCCTGTTGAACCTGGTCCAGGGTAATTCTTCCGTTGGCGAGTATGCCGTACAGTTCCGTACCCTTGCTTCAGAATTATCCTGGAATAATGAGGCACTCTGCGCGACCTTTAAAAAAGGCCTATCCAGCAACATTAAAGATGTTCTGGCCGCACGAGAAATCCCTGCTAACCTACATGAACTCATCCATCTTGCCACTCGCATTGACATGCGTTTTTCCGAACGGCGTCAGGAGCTCCGCCAGGATATGGACTCTGTTCGCACGAGGCGTTTCTTCTCCCCGGCTCCTCTCTCCTCTGGTCCCCTGCAATCTGTTCCTGTGCCTCCCGCCGTGGAGGCTATGCAGGTCGACCGGTCTCGCCTGACACCCCAAGAGAGGACACGACGCCGCATGGAGAATCTCTGCCTGTACTGTGCTAGTACCGAACACTTCCTGAAGGATTGTCCTATCCGTCCTCCCCGCCTGGAAAGACGTCCGCTGACTCCGCACAAAAGTGAGACAGTCCTTGATGTCTACTCTGCTTCTCCACGTCTTACTGTGCCTGTGCGGATGTCTGCCTCTGCCTTCTCCTTCTCTGCTGTGGCCTTCTTGGACTCTGGATCTGCAGGAAATTTCATCTTAGCCTCTCTCGTCAACAGGTTCAACATCCCGGTGACCAGTCTCGCCAGACCCCTCTACATCAATTGTGTAAACAATGAAAGATTGGACTGTACTATACGTTTCCGCACGGAGCCCCTTCTAATGTGCATCGGATCTCATCACGAGAGGATTGAACTGTTGGTCCTCCCCAATTGCACTTCTGAAATCCTTCTTGGACTTCCCTGGCTTCAACTCCATTCCCCAATCCTGGATTGGTCCACTGGGGAGATCAAGAGTTGGGGGCCCTCTTGTTCCAAGGACTGCTTAAAACCGGTTCCCAGTAAACCTTGCCGTGTCCCTGTGCTTCCTCATGTAACCGGTCTCCCTAAGGCCTATATGGACTTTGCGGACGTTTTTTGCAAAAAACAAGCTGAGACTCTACCTCCTCACAGGCCTTATGATTGTCCCATTGACCTCCTCCCGGGCACTACTCCACCCCGGGGCAGAATCTATCCTCTGTCCGTCCCAGAGACTCTTGCCATGTCTGAATACGTCCAAGAAAATTTAAAAAAGGGCTTTATCCGTAAATCCTCCTCTCCTGCCGGAGCCGGATTTTTCTTTGTGTCCAAAAAAGATGGCTCTCTACGTCCTTGCATTGACTACCGCGGTCTTAATAAAATCACGGTTAAGAACCGCTACCCCCTACCCCTCATCTCTGAACTCTTTGATCGTCTCCAAGGTGCCCATATTTTTACCAAACTGGACTTAAGAGGTGCTTATAATCTCATCCGCATCAGAGAGGGGGATGAATGGAAAACGGCATTTAACACCAGAGATGGACACTTTGAGTATCTGGTCATGCCCTTTGGTCTATGCAACGCCCCTGCCGTCTTCCAAGACTTTGTTAATGAAATTTTTCGTGATCTACTATACTCCTGTGTTGTTGTATATCTGGACGATATCCTGATTTTTTCTGCCAATCTTGAAGAACACCGCCAGCATGTCCGTATGGTTCTTCAGAGACTTCGTGATAATCAACTCTATGCCAAAATAGAGAAATGTCTGTTTGAATGCCAATCTCTTCCTTTTCTAGGATACTTGGTCTCTGGCCAGGGACTACAAATGGACCCAGATAAACTCTCTGCCGTCTTAGATTGGCCACGCCCCTCCGGACTCCGTGCCATCCAACGTTTTTTGGGGTTCGCCAATTATTACAGGCAATTTATTCCACATTTTTCTACCATTGTGGCTCCTATTGTGGCTTTAACAAAAAAAAATGCCGATCCCAAGTCTTGGCCTCCTCAAGCGGAAGACGCCTTTAAACGACTCAAGTCTGCCTTTTCTTCGGCTCCCGTGCTCTCCAGACCTGACCCATCTAAACCCTTCCTATTGGAGGTTGATGCCTCCTCAGTGGGAGCTGGAGCTGTCCTTCTACAAAAAAACTCTTCCGGGCATGCTGTTACTTGTGGTTTTTTTTCCAGGACCTTCTCTCCGGCGGAGAGGAACTACTCCATCGGGGATCGAGAGCTTCTAGCCATTAAATTAGCACTTGAGGAATGGAGGCATCTGCTGGAGGGATCAAGATTTCCAGTTATTATTTACACCGATCACAAGAACCTCTCCTACCTCCAGTCTGCCCAACGGCTGAATCCTCGTCAGGCCAGGTGGTCTCTGTTCTTTGCCCGATTTAATTTTGAAATTCACTTTCGGCCTGCTGATAAAAACATTAGGGCCGATGCTCTCTCTCGTTCCTCAGATGCCTCTGAAATTGAACTCTCTCCTCAACACATCATTCCTCCTGACTGCCTGATTTCCACTTCTCCAGCCTCCATCAGGCAAACTCCTCCAGGAAAGACCTTTGTTTCTCCACGCCAACGCCTTGGGATCCTCAAATGGGGTCACTCCTCCCATCTCGCAGGTCATGCGGGCATCAAGAAATCTGTGCAACTCATCTCTCGCTTCTATTGGTGGCCGACTCTAGAGACTGATGTGGTGGACTTTGTGCGAGCCTGCACTATCTGTGCCCGGGATAAGACTCCTCGCCAGAAGCCCGCTGGTTTTCTTCATCCTCTACCTGTCCCCGAACAACCTTGGTCTCTGATTGGTATGGATTTTATTACTGACTTACCCCCATCCCATGGCAACACTGTTATTTGGGTGGTCGTTGATCGATTCTCCAAAATGGCACATTTCATCCCTCTTCCTGGTCTTCCTTCAGCGCCTCAGTTGGCTAAACAATTTTTTGTACACATTTTTCGTCTTCACGGGTTGCCTACACAGATCGTCTCGGATAGAGGCGTCCAATTTGTGTCTAAATTCTGGAGGGCTCTCTGTAAACAACTCAAGATTAAATTAAATTTTTCTTCTGCATACCATCCTCAATCCAATGGACAAGTAGAGAGAATTAACCAGATCTTGGGTGACTATTTACGACATTTTGTTTCCTCCCGCCAGGATGACTGGGCAGATCTTCTACCTTGGGCCGAATTCTCGTATAATTTCAGAATCTCTGAATCTTCCTCCAAATCTCCGTTTTTCGTGGTGTACGGCCGTCACCCTCTTCCCCCCCTCCCTACCCCCTTGCCCTCTGGTCTGCCCGCTGTGGATGAAATTTCTCGTGATCTTTCCACCATATGGAAAGAGACCCAAAATTCTCTCTTACAGGCTTCTTCTCGCATGAAGAGATTCGCAGATAAGAAAAGAAGAGCTCCTCCCATTTTTTCCCCTGGAGACAAGGTATGGCTCTCCGCTAAATATGTCCGTTTCCGTGTCCCGAGCTATAAGTTGGGACCACGCTATCTTGGTCCTTTTAAAGTTTTGTGTCAAATTAATCCTGTCTCTTACAAACTTCTTCTTCCTCCTTCTCTTCGTATCCCTAATGCCTTTCACGTCTCTCTTCTTAAACCTCTCATCCTCAACCGTTTTTCTCCTAAATCTGTTCCTCCCACTCCTGTTTCCGGCTCCTCGGACATCTTCTCTGTCAAAGAGATTTTGGCCTCTAAAAAGGTCAGGGGAAGAACTTTTTTTTTAGTGGATTGGGAGGGTTGTGGTCCAGAAGAGAGGTCCTGGGAACCTGAGGACAATATCCTGGACAAAAGTCTGATCCTCAGGTTCTCAGGCCCCAAGAAGAGGGGGAGACCCAAGGGGGGGGGTACTGTTACGCCGAGCGCTCCGGGTCCCCGCTCCTCCCCGGAGCGCTCGCTACACTTCCCTCACTGCAGCGCCCCGGTCGGTTCCACGGACCCGGGGCGCTGCGTTACCACCTCCGGCCGGGATGCGATTCGCGATGCGGGTAGCGCCCGCTCGCGATGCGCACCCCGGCTCCCGTACCTTACTCGCTCCCCGTCAGTTCTGTCCCGGCGCGCGCGGCCCCGCTCCCTAGGGCGCGCGCGCGCCGGGTCTTTGCGATTTAAAGGGCCACTGCACCGCTGATTGGTGCAGTGGTTCCAATTAGTGTTTACACCTGTGCACTTCCCTATATCACCTCACTTCCCCTTCACTCCCTCGCCGGATCTTGTTGCCCTAGTGCCAGTGAAAGCGTTCCTTGTGTGTTCCTTGCCTGTGATTCCAGACCTTCTGCCGTTGCCCCTGACTACGATCCTTGCTGCCTGCCCCGACCTTCTGCTACGTCCGACCTTGCTTCTGTCTACTCCCTTGTACCGCGCCTATCTTCAGCAGCCAGAGAGGTTGAGCCGTTGCTAGGGGATACGACCTGGTCACTACCGCCGCAGCAAGACCATCCCGCTTTGCGGCGGGCTCTGGTGAAAACCAGTAGTGACTTAGAACCGATCCTCTAGCACGGTCCACGCCAATCCCTCTCTGGCACAGAGGATCCACTACCTGCCAGCCGGCATCGTGACAGGGAGATTTGCTAACTGCAGTAGTTTGGCGCATTTTCGGCTTGCATCTTGGTAAATCCCGGTGAGTCGTGGCTACCCCTGCTCCTTGTGCAGAAATATAAGCTAGCCAGGGGTTGCCATTTATTTCTGTGCCTTTTGGTGTCACATATCGGCCCCAAATTTGCATGTAAGGAAGATGCAAACACCCTACATGCTAGGCTGAGCCCCCTTTATCCCTTCTTCATGCCCCCTTGGCATGGGCAGCCTACATGCTCCCAATGGCACTCATTTTTGCACATAAATGGCAGTTTTGCTTGAAAATCTCCCTCAATGCGCAAACATTTGTGACATTTGTGCATCTTCTCTGCTGGTGCAGCTTTATAAATCCCCCCCATAGTTTTTTGATGTGTTGCCGCTATATTTTAGGTTACAAGATCATACGGCATTATTCACACTATGGGATCTCCGCCCGGAGATGTTCTGGGGCGGAGATTCCATCTGCAGCAGGTGCCATCTGGGCGCATTCTGACGAAAGAATAAACATGTTCCTTTTTCTGTTGGGGTGGGGGGGTTGTTGGGGTTTGTCTGGGGTCTGGAAATTTATATGGCGGAACGTCTGCGGAAATTCTGTAGCCTGAATGGGGCAGCAGAATCTCAATGAAGGCAATAAGAGGCTGCTGCGCAGCAGAACCTTGGAGCAGCGTTCCCCTCAGAAAATACATAGTGTGAATAGGCCCTTAGTGTCCTCTGGTGCTTTTATCAAAACTACAGGTAAAGATGTTTTACATACTGATATCCCTTTCACTAGTACATTCATATACTGTTGCCCTTGGATAAGACATTTTTGCATCATTGCTTCTGTTTATAATGATTTTTTCTTGACATTTAATTTTTTTTAAGAATAGTAAAAATAATGATATATAGGGGTTGCTTTTATTCTGTTATATGACCGTGCCTTGCGCCGAATGACAAACTCAGCACTCCTGCTTTGACACACTCAGTTCCGCTACATCTGTAACCGATTTAATATAGAGCTTGTCTAAAAATACATTAATGCAGCCATGAATATGTATAAAGCTATTTAAACATTCATGCTTATTAGTTTGCACAATGAGAGAATCTTAGCATGTTCAATAATGCCAGCAGAATTATAACCCTAGGCTTTAGTATTGTACCTTGTGTTAAGTATATGATGGATATAAGTATATCCCTAGGTTAGGCCTAGAGTATATAGCGGGGCTGTATCATTTCTCTTGGAGATGGGGCTGCCTATTGATACGCAGCAGTGGTATGCTACATGGGAAGGGTCTAAACTAGTGTTTCCCAACCAGTGTGCCTAGAGCTGTTGCAAAGCTACAACTCACGACCTGTTGGGAATTGTAGTTTTGTAACAGCTGGAGGCACGCTGTTTGGAAAACACTGGTCTAAATAGTCTAAAAGTGGGCATTCTAATCATATGTGGTGGACCCCCCCGTGTATGGTGGGACCACGGGTGTAGCAGTGTAGGTGGTGGGATCAGATGGTATTAACCCCTGGGGAAAGATGTTATTAACCCCTAGTGTTCGTGACGCCAGAGTGGTTTTTGGTACCGGAACCACACGAACGGTATCTCCGCTATTCCAATGGAGAGTCCACAACCAGTTATGGTTTAACGGAGGGTTTACTGGAACGACTGTAGCTTTGTGGCCTTCCAGGTAGCTGATCACTAGCACTGAGATCTCTGGTGTTTGCTGTGCTCAATAGCAGATAGAATCTGAGAGAAATTGTAATAGTGGGGGGTTGGACAAAAGCCCATTGGTGAAGCTGCGGGTCATAGGTTAAGCTGGTGCTCTCTGGGAGAACATGTGACAACAAATCATGTGACTGCATAACATAACATGTGACAGATTTACAGGTTCTTCAGACAACCTCTCACAGGTCTTTTGCTATACATTAGGATCCTGTCTATACATTAAAGCAGTAAACACAACATTCTGGAAATAACAGGGGGAGACCCTGCACGGGAGCCCCCAGGTCACTGAGGGTCTCAACCTGACAGGGCCTAAGGGTAGTACAGGACCATGTCTTGTACTGGGACATTACACATATAAATAACTAGCTATACTAAAAAAGTACTACTAATAAAACTACTAAAAAACTACTACTAATAAAACTACTAAAAAACTACTATTAATAAAAGTACTAAAAAACTACTTGAAGGGGTTGTGTCACAAAGCAAAGTTGATAAAAATTAGATGTGTACCACATGCATATATGTAAAGAAGAACAAATCATGCCTTTTTTATTTAAAATATTATACATCCCCATAGAGTTCTTCTCCCCCATAGATCTGATCACTTCCTGGTTTCCTCTCTGGGCTCTGACCCTGCTGTTGCCAGGCAACAGAGCACACAGTTTCCCACAATCCCTCCTGCTTACATGCATAGTGGTGACCAACTACCATTATTTTCAGGAGACTGAAGTTGAACTGAGCATGTGTGACCCTGAGTAGGTCGTAACCATTGGCAACAGTTATCAAAAAAAAGCAGGCACATGGGGGATTAGTAACCTTATATCTGTTACGCCGAGCGCTCCGGGTCCCTGCTCCTCCCCGGAGCGCTCGCGGCGTCTCTCTCTCTGCAGCGCCCCGGTCAGACCCGCTGACCGGGAGCGCTGCACTGACATTGCCGGCGGGGATGCGATTCGCATAGCGGGACGCGCCCGCTCGCGAATCGCATCCCAAGTCACTTACCCGTCCCGGTCCCCGGCTGTCATGTTCTGGCACGCGCGGCTCCGCTCTCTAGGGTGCGCGCGCGCGCCAGCTCTCGGGCCAGTGCACCAATGATTGGTGCCTGGCCCAATCAGCCTAATTAGCTTCCACCTGCTCCCTGGCTATATCACCTCACTTCCCCTGCACTTCCCTGCCGGATCTTGTTGCCTTGTGCCAGTGAAAGCGTTTAGTGTTGTCCAAAGCCTGTGTTCCAGATCTTCTGCTATCCACATTGACTACGAACCTTGCCGCCTGCCCCGACCTTCTGCTACGTCTGACCTTGCCTCTGCCTAGTCCTTCTGTCCCACGCCTTCTCAGCAGTCAGCGAGGTTGAGCCGTTGCCGGTGGATACGACCTGGTTGCTACCGCGGCAGCAAGACCATCCCGCTTTGCTGAATTTGGTGAATACCAGTAGCATCTTAGAACCAGTCCACCGACACGGTCCACGCCAATCCCTCGTTGACACAGAGGATCCACATCCAGCTAGCCAAATCGTGACAGTAGATCCGGCCATGGATCCCGCTGAGGTGCCGCTGCCAAGTCTCGCTGACCTACCCACGGTGGTCACCCAGCAATCGCAGCAAATTGCCCAACAAGGACAGCAGCTGTCGCAGTTGACCGCCACGTTACAGCAACTTCTGCCACTGCTACAGCAGCAACCATCTCCTCCGCCAGCTCCTGCACCTCCTCCGCAGCGAGTGGCCGCTCCTAGCCTCCGCTTGTCCCTGCCGGAAAAATTTGATGGGGACTCTAGACTCTGCCGTGGCTTTCTGTCTCAATGTTCCCTACATATGGAGATGTTGTCGGACCAATTTCCCACAGAACGGTCTTAGGTGGCGTTCGTAGTGAGTCTTCGTTCTGGAAAGGCCTTGTCTTGGGCCACACCGCTCTGGGACCGCAATGATCCTGCCACAGCCACAGTCCAGTCCTTCTTCTCTGAAGTCCGTAGTGTCTTCGAGGAACCAGCCCGAGCTTCTTCTGTCGAGACTGCCCTGCTGAACCTGGTCCAGGGTAATTCTTCAGTAGGCGAGTACGCCATCCAATTTCGTACTCTCGCTTCCGAATTATCTTGGAATAACGAGGCTCTCTGCGCGACCTTTAAAAAAGGCCTATCCAGTAACATCAAGGATGTGCTGGCCGCACGAGAGATTCCTGCCAACCTGCAAGAACTTATCCATTTGGCCACCCGCATTGACATGCGTTTTTCTGAGAGACACCAGGAGCTCCGCCAGGAAAAAGACCTTGATCTCTGGGCACCTCTCCCACAGTATCCTTTGCAATCTACCCCTGTGCCTCCCGCCGAGGAGGCTATGCAAGTGGATTGGTTTTGCCTGACCCAGGAAGAGAGGACTCGCCGTAGGGAAAAAAATCTTTGTCTGTACTGCGCTAGTACCGAACATTTCTTGGTGGATTGCCCTATTCGTCCTCCACGTCTGGGAAACGCAAGCACGCACCCAGCTCACGTGGGTGTGGCGTCTCTTGGTACGAAGTCTGCTTCTCCACGTCTCACTGTGCCCGTGAGGATTTCTCCTTCTGCCAACTCCTCCCTCTCAGCCGTGGCCTGCTTGGACTCTGGTGCTTCTGGAAATTTTATTCTGGACTCTTTGGTGAATAAGTTCTGCATCCCGGTGACCCGTCTCGTCAAGCCGCTCTACATTTCTTCGGTCAACGGAGTGAAGTTGGACTGTACTGTGCGTTACCGCACAGAATCCCTCTTCATGTGCATTGGACCCCATCACGAAAAGATTGAATTTTTCGTCCTTCCCAACTGCACCTCTGAAGTCCTCCTCGGTCTGCCATGGCTCCAGCATCATTCTACCACCCTTGACTGGACCACCGGGGAGATCAAGAATTGGGGTTCTGCTTGCCGTAAGAAATGCCTCACCTCTGCTCCCAGTCCCGTCTGTCGGGCCTCAGTGTCTCCTCCTGTGCCTGGTCTCCCCAAGGCCTATCAGGACTGTGCCGTGCCTCCTCATAGCCCCCGTCCTGGTGACACTATGCCCCGTGACAAGCTTCACCCTCTGCCCCCCCTCCCCATTCCCACTTCTTCTGAACTACCTGCCGCTGGTATAGCTACCCAGGACTTCTTTTTTCAGAAGGAGACTCTTTTAGTCTCCTTGTCCCTCTTTTGAAGGGACAAGGAGACAAAAAGAGGGGGGTACCTAAGGGGGGGGGGTACTGTTATGCCGAGCGCTCCGGGTCCCTGCTCCTCCCCGGAGCGCTCGCGGCGTCTCTCTCTCTGCAGCGCCCCGGTCAGACCCGCTGACCGGGAGCGCTGCACTGACATTACCGGTGGGGATGCGATTCGCATAGCAGGACGCGCCCGCTCGCGAATCGCATCCCAAGTCATTTACCCGTCCCGGTCCCCGGCTGTCATGTTCTGGCGCGCGCGGCTCCGCTCTCTAGGGCGCGCGCGCGCGCCAGCTCTCTGAGATTTAAAGGGCCAGTGCACCAATGATTGGTGCCTGGCCCAATCAGCCTAATTAGCTTCCACCTGCTCCCTGGCTATATTACCTCACTTCCCCTGCACTTCCCTGCCAGATCTTGTTGCCTTGTGCCAGTGAAAGCGTTTAGTGTTGTCCAAAGCCTGTGTTCCAGATCTTCTGCTATCCACATTGACTACGAACCTTGCCGCCTGCCCCGACCTTCTGCTACGTTTGACCTTGCCTCTGCCTAGTCCTTCTGTCCCACGTCTTCTCAGCAGTCAGCGAGGTTGAGCCGTTGCCGGTGGATACGACCTGGTTGCTACCGCCGCAGCAAGACCATCCCGCTTTGCGGCGGGCTCTGGTGAAAACCAGTAGCAACTTAGAACCGGTCCACCGACACGGTCCACGCCAATCCCTCGCTGACACAGAGGATCCACATCCAGCTAGCCGAATCGTGACAATATCTCTCAAACAGGACATTTTCAGTAATGCTTGTACATTGGAAATATGTTTTATTTCACATAAGGCATCAGTGTAGACCTTTTTTTCTTAAAAGAACAAACCCTTTAAGGAAGTGTTCTGACTATGAACATATAGCATTATAGCTAGTGTTGAGCAGCATAAGCCATATTCGAATTCGCGATATTTCGCGAATATATGGACAAATATTCGTCATATATTTGCTAAATTCGCATATTCGTAGTATTCGCGTAATATTTTCGCATATGCAAATGTTCCCATATGCGTAAATTCGTACGCCAGTCTCACACAGTAGTATTAGAGCCTTCTTTAGACCGCACAAGCTGGAAGCAGAGAGGGATGATCACTGTTATGTGTACTGTGAAAAAAAACAAAAAACAATATTCGTAATTACGAATATATAGTGCTATATTCGCGAATATTCGCAAATTCGCAAATATTCGCAAATTCGCAAATATGCGATATTCGCAAATAAAATTCCGAATTGCGAATATTCGCGAGCAACACTAATTACAGCATATCCACAGAAGAGATAGATGGAGGTCATCGGGAAATCCCAAAGCTGCAGGTGTGTCCGCCATGTATCTGACAGACAAGTCAATGTGAGTTACAAAAACAGCAGCTCAAGCAGAAATAATAGGAATATTGAATCATCTAAGGCCTATACTAGAGCCATCCAAGCTATTATATTCTTTATTATAATATGCAGCTAATGTGTTTTATCCCTATATTTGGGCATAATAATAAAAAAAACTCTCCTAACCACAAGCTCATCATTGCACAACATCTAATACAGATTTCAATCAATAAATAGTTATTTTATTAGAAAAAAGGCGACTGGCACTGATATCTCTGCCAGCCATAAATATTAAATAATAGTCTTCTTTCGCCCGACTATTCAAATGGCCAATGCATCCATTACAGGCACTTTAAGCTTGGATTAATGTGCATGTTAACTCTATAGAGGCTGGATGAGATATATGGCTATGAGACATCAATGGTCTCTGACGCATTTCAAGGCAAAATACGGAACCAAGCCAGAAAATACCACTAGTCCATTCTATGTTTCCCGAGACAATAGACGTCAGTATAGACCAGTGTTTCCCAACCAGGGTGCCTCTAGTCTAGCTGTTGCAAAACTACAACTCCTAGCATGCCCAGACTGCCGTTGGCAGTCTGGGCATGCTAGGAGTTGTAGTTTTGCAACAGCTGGAGGAACCCTGTTTAGGAAACACTGGTATAGAATTTAGGCTGTGAGTAAACACCATTGAAATTTTCAAGATCAAATGAAATAGATGGCAATCTATCAATCACCATAATATTGTGGTCCAGGACGAACATTGTATGTTGAGACCATTGATATCTAGATAACAAACACAGATGAAGTTAGTCCTTACATATAAAAGTCACAAATAGCTGGTAGAAGTCTATGCTTAGTGGACAGAATCTTCTTTGGGGTCCTGTACCTCAGTGTACTGGACATACAAAATGGAGCTGCCCTCACCTGGTGTCCAAAGAAGCAGCAGGTCCTGACACAGGTAAACAGCAGTTCAGTACCGCACTATACTGTAGGGGGCGCTACCAGACATCCTGTCAGTGTATGCACTTCAGTTATACAGGTGTTTTTCCAGTGAGATGCCTATTCTGATCGGTCAGTACTTCCAGCCATTGACACGTTTCGCAGATCTGGACTGTCCGTAGCATTGTATGCTGAATATGGCTTCAAGTTACTATGTTGAAAATATTGTAAACTGAGACCATTGTAACTTTAGGGATTGCTGTATATATCTCTTGCAGCCTGCAATACAGGTAGTTAAAGGGGTTATCCAGCAAAAAACTTTTTTATATATATCGACGGGCTCCAGGAAGTTAAACAGATTTGTAAATTACTTCTATTAAAAAATATTAATCCTTTCAGTACTTATGAGCTTCTGAAGTTAAGGTTGTTCTTTTCTGTTTAAGTGCTCTCTGGTGACACATGTCACGGGATCCGCCCAGTTTAGAAGCAAATCCCCATAGAAAACCTCTTCTAAACTGGGCAGTTCCCGAGACACGTGTCATCAGAGAGCACATTTTTTAATAGAAGTAATTTACAAATCTGTTTAACTTTCAGAGCCAGTTGATATATTTAAAAAAGTTTTTTCCTGAATAACCCCTTTAATCCCTTTACTACCCTATGCTACCAAGGATATCACCTAATACGACAGGATTTGGACATTTTCCAATGAGATTACAGGAAAGAACTGTCATTAACTATAAGAAGATGAAATTGTGAGTATGGATGTGGCCCAGAAATTGTCTTTCAAAAGGGTCCTTGGTCGTCGTTGTTCATCCTTACAAAGAATAGGTGATAAGTGCTAACTGATGGGGATCTGACCACTTGGACCAACTCAATCACAGGATCAAAGGGACTGTTTGAATGAATCGGTGATTAAAGGGGTACTCCGGTGGAATATTTTTTTTTTAAATCAAAAGAAAGTTAAACAGATTTGTAAATGACTTCTATTTAAAAATTTTAATCCTTCAGGTACTTATCAGCTGTTGTATGCTCCAGGGGAACTTCTTTTCTTTTTGAATTTCTTTTCTGTCTGACCACAGTGCTCTCTACTGACACCTCTGTCCGTGTCAGGAACTGTCCAGAGCAGTATTTTCTATCCCCCTCTCTTTTTATATACTATTGCTTAATATACTGATACAAAATAGCTTGCATAAACTATGTGGTAAAATAGATATAGTTAGAGTACCTCAGGTACTGCTGACCTTTCACTTTAGAGGTGAGGACCTCTGCATCTGGAACCCCGACTATAAAAATGTTTTACATTTCCATAAGACATGTCAGAAGTTATTTTTAAACATAGAAACATAGAATGTCAAAAATCTGAAGAAAATGGAACAGCCAGTCACTCACCAAATAGTTCTTTCTTTAGGCTTTATTTCATGCCGGACGAAGCACTTAAGTGTGCGAAACGGAGCTTGTTGCCACTGTACCCCAATGCTCTTCCCTTTGTATTCCCCGTGTATGTGAGTATTACTATGGCATGAAATAAAGCCTGAAGAAAGAACTATTTGTTGAGTGACTGGCTGTTCCCTTTTCTTCTGATTTTTGATGTGAACCTGCTATACATTCCTATAGCCAGAGCACCACCAATACAACATTAGCAAGAACCAATACTACAGAGCCCTGGTCCCGATATCCCCAGCAAAAAAAGGGGGATAGCTGCAGTGCGAATGGACTATTTCTGTGTGTTTTTTGAAACATAGAATGTATCGGCAGATAAGAACCATGTGGCCCATCTAGTCTGCCCAATAATCTGAATCCTATCAATAGTCCCTGGCCCTATCTTATATGAAGGATAGCGTTATACCTATCCCATGCATGCTTAAACTCCTTCACTGTATTTGTAGCTACCACTTCAGCAGGAAGGCTATTCCATGCAGCCACTATTCTCTCAGTAAAGTAATACTTTCTCATATTACTGCAGAAACCTTTGCCCCTCTAATTTAAAACTATGTCCTATTGTGGTAGTTTTTCTTCTTTGAAATATGCTCTCCTCCTTTACCGTGTTGATTCCCTTTATGTATTTAAGTCTCTATCATATCCCCTCTCTCTTTCCTTTCTTCCAATCTATACATGTTAAGGTCCTTTAACCTTTCCTGGTAAGTTTTATCCTGCAATCCATGTACTAGTTTAGTATCTTCTCTGAACTCTCTCTAGAGTATCTATATCCTTCTGGAGATACGGCCTCCAGTACTGCACACAATACTCCAAGTGAGGTCTCATCATTGTTCTGTACAGCGGCATGAGCACTTCTCTCTTTCTACTGCTTATACCTCTCCCTATACATCCAAGCATTCTGCTAGCATTTCCTGCTGCTCTATTACATTGTCTTCCTACCTTTAAGTCTTCTGAAATAATTGCTCCTAAATCCCTTTCCTCAGATACTAAGGTCAGAACTGTGTCAAATATTCTATATTCTGCCCGAGGGTTTTTACGCCCCAGGTGCATTTTCTTGCACTTGTCCACATAAAATTTCAGTTGCCAGAGTTCGGACCATTTTTCTAGTTTGCCTAAATCCTTTTCCATTAGGCGTATCCCTCCAGGAACATCAACCCTGTTACATATCTTTGTCATGAGCAAAAAGACATACCTTACCATCGAGACCTTTTGCGATATCACTAATGAAGATATTAAACATAACTGGTCCCAGTACAGATCCCTGAGGTCCCCACTGGTAACAAGACCTTGCTCTGAATATACTCCATTGACTACAACCCTCTGTTGTCTGTCATTCAGCCACTGCCTAATCCACTCAACAATATGGGAGTCCAAGCTCAATGATTGTCGTTTATTGATAAGTCTTCTATGTGGGACAGTGTCTAAAGCCTTACTAAAATCTATGCAATAAACAACCACTTTTTTTCACCAAGCCTGTGTGCTGTTGGAGTCTGGATTTTCTTACTAAAATCTAGATATGCGATGCTACTGCCCCTCCGTCATCTATTATTTTAGTCACCCAGTCAAAAAAAAAAAATAAGATTTGTATGACATGATCTCCCTGAAGTAAACCCATGTTGTTTTTCATCTTCTTCCACAATCCTATCCTTTAGTATCCTATCCAATCTACCAGGACGATTCATGTTACCAGTGATTGGTTAAATAAATCTGTTAGCCTAGGTTCAGACAACGGAATCTCCGGGCAGAAAATTTCCGCCCGGAGATTCCGAGTGCGGCCAACGTTGACTGAATCAGTCGGCGCTAGGACCGCGCGGACACTGCTGTCTCCAATAGACTACAATGTGTTCCGCGCGGATTTCCGCCTGAAGAAAGAGCAACCCCTTTCTTCAGGCAGAAATTTCAAAGCGGATTTTCCGTACACAAATTCCGCTTCACAAATTCCGAAGTGTGAATTTGTGAACGGAAACCCATTCACTACACTATACATTTTAGCAAGCGGAATTTCCGCCTGCAATTTCAAAGAGGAATTGCAGGCGGAAATTCTGTAGTCTGAACCTAGCCTTAACGGTTTTGCTAGCTCACCACTAAGCTCTTTTAATAATTTTGGGTGTATCCCATCAGGCTCCTGTGACTTATTTGTCTTCACTTTAGATAGCAAACGTATAACCTCCTCCTCTGTAAAGTCACATGCATCAAACGATTCATTAGTCTTCCTCCCTAACGGAGGTCCTTTTCCTTCTTTTTCTTCTGTAAAAACTGAACAGAAGTATTCATTAAGACAGTCGGCTAGCCCTTTATTCTCTTCTACATACCTTCCTTCCTTTGTTTTTAATTTAGTTATTCCTTGTTTTAATTTCCTTTTTTCATTTATATATCTGAAGAATGTCTTATCCCCTTTTTCACAGACTGAGCTTTTTTTCTGCCTGCGCTTTAGAAGTTCTTACATCTTGCTTGGCCTCTTTCTGCCTAATCTTGTAAATTTCCCTATCTTCATTGCTCTGTTTTTTTTTATTTTTTATAATTACTAAATTCTAGTTTTTTGTTTTTTTAATGATTTTGGCCACTTCTGCTGAGTACCACAGTGGTCTCTTCCTTTTTCTGCTTTTAATGACAAATCTAATGCAAATTTCTGTTGCCTTCAATAATGCATCTTTTAAGTAGTCCCATTTCTCCTGGACTCCATGTAATCCGTTCCAGTCTGATAGGGACTCATTTATGACTAATCTCTGAAAAGTTGTTTTTTCTAAAATCTTAAACTTTTGTTTTTGTGTGGTGTGACTCCTCCACTGTTCTTATATTAAACCACACTGACTGGTGATCACTAGATCCCAAGCTTTCGCCTACAGTAACATTATATACCAAATCCCCATTTTAAACTTTAGGTAGCCTTTAACATATGGTCCCGAAATAAATAAAAAATTAAATCTCCAGTGATAAATGCCCTATTCTAAAGAGATCTATCATATCAATCTATGTAATATGAACCATCACTACAAAACTGAACATAAAATAAATATATAATACAATATGTAATACAACTCACAATTCTCTGTATAAGACAGTGTTTCCTAACCAGTGTGCCCCCAGTTGATGCAAAACTAAAACTCCCAGCATGCCCTGACAGCCTAAGGCTGTCCGGACATGCTGGGAGTTGTAGTTTTGCAACAGCTGAAGGCACACTGGTTAAGAAACATTGGTATAAAGTATGAATAAACAAAATGTAAATTGTGACATCCTGATCTGACTTGTTTAGATATATACTGTGTGCAGAATAAAATTCTAGAAAGTCATTGAAAAAAATACAAACAAAAACAACAAAACTTTTGTATTGCTAAAAAATTCCTGTGCAAAGTAGTAACGGCAAATGCAGAGCAGATTGTAATGCCTCTACACAGATGCAGGGCTGCAATATTTCTTATCTTGCTGTGTTATATACGGGAATTCACATAATGGAGGTTGGCAGAGCTGAAATACTACAGAGAACAATCATATGAATAATATAGGAGAATAGCAATGACTTTAACATCAGAAATTCATAGAAAAGTATGGACACATGGAGAGCAATACATACGGACACAGAAATCTCCACTTTCATAGTATCCCGGGCAACACTGTGACCTCCTTCTGTACATGGTCCGCAGGCCACGTCGGTAGGCTGTCTTATAACTTATCCTGTGCAGAAAAATGGGACAAATCTGGGTTACACAAGGCAGTTGGGCAAGCAAAATATTACATTTTTTGGAATGTACAAAAATGATGGCAGCTATGTGACAGCTTAGTATTATATATAAAAATATTAAAGGGTACCTTTAATCAAAAAAACTTTTGATATATTCTAGATTAATGTATGCAGAATAACTTTCCAATAGTATGTTATAAAATTATATGCTTCTTTCTTTTTAATTTTCCAGTCCTTTTTTTTATAGATTTCAGACTCATGCAGGAGTCCTAAATCTCAGACTGCAGCCGGGACACAGACAAGCTCAGCACTGCTCCCTGGCAGTGAGCAGGTGAGTTTGTCTGTGTTCCAGCTGCAGTCTGAGATTTAGGACTCCTGCATGAGTCTGAAATCTATAAAAAAAAAAAAAGGACTGGTAGGGAGACCCCTAGTGGACATTTTTTCAAAGTGGAAAATTAAAAAGAAAGAAGCATATTTTTTTATAACATGCTATTGGAAAGTTATTCTGCATACATTAATCTATAATATATCAAAAGTTATTTTGATGAAAGGTACCCTTTAATATACATACATACAGGGTGGGCCATTTATATGGATACACCTTAATAAAATGGAAATGGTTGGTGATATTAACTTCCTGTTTGTGGCACATTAGTATATCTGAGGGGGGAAACTTTTCAACCATGGCGGCCATTTTGAAGTCGGCCATTTTGAATCCAAATTTAGTTTTTTCAATAACAGCTGTTTGTCACCAAGGATATGGACAGCAGGATTGGAGGTTTTCTTCAGTGCACATTGTGCCACATGTATACATCTCTGGAGCAGCAGCTTCAGGGTGAATACCGCTGTGACAAATGTGAGCATGTTGCCCACCTGGAAGCTCGTATTAGAGATCTAGAGGAGCAAAATGCAACATTGAGGGCGATTGACAATCTTACAGAGCAAGCAGTTAGTGGGGTAGAAATGGAGGTTGGAGAAACTAGCCAGGAGGCCCAAGTAGGGAGCTGGGTTAATGTAGTTAGAGGGACTGGAAAGGGGGCAAGGAAAAGGAAGGTCACTTCTGCTTCTGATCTCCCAAGTAAAATTGCCAAGTTGGGCGATGATGCGAGGGCCTCAGTATCAGAGATGGCAACCCTAGTAGATACTGGTCTCCCTAACAGCCGGGGGAACAGCTCAACTAGTAGTGTGGGGGATGGTAACGCAGGTAGGCGAAGACAGTTAGTTGTGGTAGGGGACTCTATAATCAGGAAGACGGATAGAATAATTTGTCGCCAAGACCACCTCAACCGAATGGTTTGCTGTCTCCCTGGTGCCAGGGTTCGGCATGTGGTGGAAAGGGTGGACAAATTACTAGGGGGGGCTGGGGATGACCCAGCTGTCGTGGTCCATGTGGGAACCAACGACAGAATACATGGTAGGTGGAGGTCCTTGAAGAATAATTACAAGGAACTAGGTGCCAAGCTGAAGGGAAGGACCTCTAAGGTTGTGTTCTCTGGAATACTTCCTGTGCCATGCGCATCGCAGGAAAGACAGCGGGAGCTTAGGGAGTTAAATGCATGGCTTAAGTCATGGTGTGAGGGGGAAGGGTTTGGGTTTCTAGAGCACTGGGCTGACTTTTCATTGGGGTACAAACTCTATTCTACGGATAATTTGCACCTGAATGGAAGGGGGTCTGCTGTGCTGGGGGAGAGAATCCTGGAAGGGGTGGCTGAGTATTTAAACTAGGTGAGTGGGGGGAGGATAATAAAGCAAAGAAAGCAGACAGTGGGATGGATAGGTTAGAGAGGGGTCAGGACATAATGGCGGGTAGAGAGGAGTCCTGTGGGGGGAGGTTAAGAACAGTGGATAAGGAGATTCATGCGTTACAAACCAGCTGTAAAAATAAATGTAGCCCGAAAAATTGTAATCCCAATAATTCAAAAAATTCCATTAGCCCCAATAACTCAATAACTACAATAAGCCCCATTAACTCAAAAAATACCGTTAGCCCCAATAACTTAAATAACAACGTTAGACGCAATAACCCAAAAAATCCCATTAGCCCCAATAACTTAAATAATAACGTTAGACCCAATAACTCAAAAAATCCCATTAGCCCCAATAACTTAAATAGTACAATTAGCCCTTATAACTCAAATAATAACATTAACCCCAATAACTCTGAAAATCCCATTAGTGAGACTATATGTGTAAAACTTAATGGAAATGTAAAGTGTATGTTCACAAATGCCAGAAGCCTAGCAAATAAAATGGGGGAGCTTGAGGCCTTGATACTGGAGGAACATATTGATATAGTTGGGGTCACTGAGACATGGCTGGACTCCTCGCATGACTGGGCTGTTAATCTGCAGGGGTTTACATTGTTTTGAAAGGATAGAATGAACAGAAAAGGTGGTGGAGTCTGTCTGTATGTAAGAAGTGGTATGAAAGTCAGTGTGAACGATGCCATAGTGTGTGATGATTCTGAGGAGGTGGAATCACTGTGGGTAGAATTACAAAAGGAGGGAAATACTGAAAAAATAATATTTGGTGTAATTTACAGACCCCCTAATATCACTGAAGAGATAGAAGGTCGGCTGTATAAACAAATAGAGAGGGCCGCCCGGGCAGGTACAGTGGTAATAATGGGAGATTTTAACTATCCAGATATAGATTGGGGTCCGGGGTTGGCTAAAACTACAAAGGGGAGAAAATTCCTAAATTTATTGCAGGATAATTTTATGGGCCAGTTTGTGGAGGACCCAACAAGAAGTGATGCCTTGTTGGATCTGATCATTTCCAACAACGCAGAGCTGGTTGGTAAAGTAAATGTGCGGGAAAACCTTGGTAATAGCGACCACAATATAGTTACTTTTGACTTAAAATGTAGAAAACAAAGACAGACGGGGAAAGCAAAAACATATAACTTTAAAAAGGCAAACTTCCCTGGGCTGAGGGCTGCACTACAGGACATAGACTGGGGGGAGGTGTTCTCAAATACTGATACAGAAGGTAAATGGGACATCTTTAAATCAACTCTAAATAACTATACAGCTAAATATATACCAAAGGGGAACAAATATAAACGATTAAAACTAAATCCTACATGGCTGACAAATGAGGTTAAAAGAGCAATAAACAACAAAAAAATAGCCTTCAAAAAATACAAATCTGATGGGTCAGCTATAACATTTAAACAGTACAAGGAGCTTAATAAAATCTGTAAAAATGTAATAAAAACAGCAAAAATTCAAAATGAGAGACAGGTGGCCGAAAAAAGCAAAACTAATCCTAAATATTTTTTTAGATATATAAATACAAAAAAACCAAGGGCAGAGCATGTAGGACCCCTTAATAATGATAATGGGGAGGTTGTCACAGGCGATAAAGAGAAGGCGGAGCTACTGAATGGGTTCTTTAGTTCTGTATGTACTATGGAAGAAGGAGCTGACATTGGTCAGGTCAGTGCTGGTAACACATCATATAATGTATTGAACTGGCTTAATGTAGAGATGGTACAAGGTAAGTTAAGTAAAGTAAATGTAAGCAAATCTCCAGGGCCGGATGGACTACACCCAAGAGTTCTTAGAGAGGTAAGTTCAGTAATATCTGTACCCTTGTTCATGATATTTAGAGATTCTCTGGTGTCTGGTATTGTGCCAAGGGACTGGCGCAAGGCGAATGTGGTACCAATCTTCAAGAAGGGCTCTAGGTCTTCGCCAGGCAATTATAGACCGGTAAGTCTAACGTGCATTGTGGGTAAATTGTTTGAAGGACTTATAAGGGATTACATACAGGAATACATAGGGGATAATAGTATTATAAGTGATAGCCAGCATGGGTTTACTAAGGATAGAAGTTGTCAAACCAATCTAATTTGCTTTTATGAAGAGGTGAGTAGAAGCCTTGACAGAGGAATGGCTGTGGATATAGTGTTTCTGGATTTTGCTAAAGCGTTTGATACTGTCCCTCACAGACATCTGACAGGTAAGTTAAGGTCATTGGGCTTGGAAACTTTAGTTTGTAACTGGATTGAACACTGGCTCATGGATCGTACCCAGAGAGTGGTGGTAAATGATTCGTACTCTGATTGGTCCCCGGTTATTAGTGGTGTACCCCAAGGTTCAGTACTGGGCCCGCTGCTGTTTAATTTATTTATCAATGATATAGAGGATGGTATTAACAGCTCTGTTTCTATCTTTGCAGATGACACCAAGCTTTGTAGCACGGTACAGTCTATAGAGGATGTGCATAAGTTACAAGATGACTTGGATAGACTAAGTGTCTGGGCATCCACTTGGCAAATGAGGTTCAATGTGGATAAATGTAAAGTTATGCATCTGTGTACTAATAACCTGCATGCGTCGTATGTCTTAGGGGGGATTAAACTGGCAGAGTCACTGGTAGAGAAGGATCTGGGTGTACTTGTAGATCACAGACTACAAAATAGCATGCAATGTCAGGCTGCTTCTTCCAAAGCCGGCAGGATATTGTCATGTATAAAAAGAGGCATGGACTCGAGGGGCAGGGACATAATACTCCCCCTTTATAAGGCATTGGTACGGCCTCACCTGGAATATGCTGTTCAGTTTTGGTCGCCTGTTCATAAAAGGGACACTGCGGAGTTGGAAAGGGTGCAGAGACGCGCGACTAAACTAATATGGGGCATGGAACATCTTAGCTATGAGGAGCGATTAAAGGAGTTACAATTGTTTAGTCTTGAGAAGAGACGTTTAAGGGGGGATATGATAAACGTATATAAGTATATAAATGGCCCATACAAAAAATATGGAGAAAAACTGTTCCAGGTTAAACCCCCCCAAAGGACGAGGGGGCACTCCCTCCGTCTGGAGAAGAAAAGGTTTAGTCTAAAGGGGCGGCACGCCTTCTTTACCGTGAGGACTGTGAATTTATGAAACGGTCTACCTCAGGAACTGGTCACAGCAGGAACAATTAACAGCTTTAAAGCAGGGTTAGATACATTCCTGGAACAAAATAACATTAATGCTTATGCAGAATTATAAAACTACATCCCTTTCCCTTATCCCCTTACATCCTTCCCTTCAATCCCCTGGTTGGACTTGATGGACGTATGTCTTTTTCAACCATACTAACTATGTAACTATGTAACTATATGAAGAGGGTCATGTGACACATCAAACCAATTGGGAATTTCACAAGAAATACAATGATGTGCTTGGTTTTTAACATAACTTTATTCTTTCATGAGTTATTCACAAGTTTCTCTTTGTTTACAGCCATTGACATGTCGTTGAGGTTAACAAGTGAGGAGCAGATAGAAATTGTGTTGATGTCTGGTGAACGCAGTAACCGGGTCATTGCAGCAGATTTCAATGCAAGACACCCTATGAGACCACCCATCTCCCATGCTACAGTTAGCAAACTGCTTGCTAAGTTTCGTGAAACTGGTTCAGTGTTGGATTTGCCAAAATGTGGATGCATGAAATCTATCACTAATGAAGAAACATCAGTGGCTGTCCTAGCTTCATTCAACAAGAACCCACAGCGTAGCACTGGCCGCATGTCACTGGAGAGTGGCATTAGTCGAACATCCCTTCTGCGGATATTAGCTACTCACAAATGGCACCCTTACAAACTCCAGCTACTGCAGCATCTCAACGAGGATGACCCAGATCGGCGCACTGAATTTGCAGAACGGGCAAAACAAAAATTGGAACAGGACCCTCAGTTTACGCAGAAGATTTTGTTCAGTGATGAGGCAAACTTTTATGTGAATGGTGAAGTTAACAAACAAAACCATCGCTATTGGTCTGACACTAACACAAAAATTGATGGTATGGTGTGGTATATGGGGTACAAAGATTGTGGGGCCATTCATCAATGGAAACCTCAAGGCCACTGGATATGCGAAATTGCTACATGATAATGTGTTTCCGTCTTTATGCACTGAAGCTGGCACGTTCCCTGAATTTTTCCAGCAAGATGGTGCATTCCTAGATGAAAAGTTTCCTGGAAAGTGGATTGGTCGTCGTGGGCCAGTTGAATGGCCCCCAAGGTTTCCTGATCTGACCCCCCTTAGACTTTTATCTTTGGGATCATCTGAAGGCAATTGTCTATGCTGTGAAGATACGAGATGTGCAGCACCTGAAACTACGGATACTGGAAGCCTGTTCTAGCATTTCTCCTGCGGTGTTGCTATCAGTGTGTGAAGAGTGGGAGAAGAGGGTTGCATTGACAATCCAACACAATGGGCAGCACATTGAACACATTTTATAAGTGGTCAGAAACTAGTAAATAACTCATGAAAGAATAAAGTTAAGTTAAAACCAAGCACATCATTGTTTTTCTTGTGAAATTCCCAATAAGTTTGATGTGTGACATGACCCTCTTCCTATTGAAAAAACAAAAGTTGGATTCAAAATGTCCGACTTCAAAATGGCTGCAATGGTCACCACCCATCTTGAAAAGTTTCCCCCCTCACATATACTAATGTGCCACAAACAGGAAGTTAATATCACCAACCATTCCCATTTTGTTAAGGTGTATCCATATAAATGCCCCCCCCCCCCCCCCCCGTATATGCACACCGATCTAAACTGCCTCTACCAGCTTGCATCATAATGCACCTTGGTGTCATCTCTCCCCCAGGGAAGCAACTTATCCATCTATCCTCATAATGTAAAAAAGAGATTGATAATGTAAGAATAAAGTCCAGCTCACTTCTCTCTCGGCTAGGCACCCAGCAATACCAAGAAACTGAAGATGGTCCAGCACTTCGCTAAATGCAGCTTTATTGCAGATTATAACACACATTAAAACGACTTTACCAACAGACGCGTTTTGAGCGCTCTTCCTCCGTGATGTCAGTTCAATCTCAGGTGAGGCTTTAATACCTGTTTGCAGGCGGAGTAAGAATACTCCAAATACCTCCCACCTCACAGGAGATGTAACCAACTTGGTAATAGTTGAATAATATGTTAAAATACATAAAATCAACAAAGTTCAGACATGGATGGATTAGAGTACATACAAAAAAAGAAAAGGAAGCAGAATCAATCAGTAATGAAATAATTATTCATGTCGGACATTTAGACCTGATGGGGCACGTGTCCCCAACGTGAATTGGCAAAATGCCTCTCTGTCAGCCAACTTTTTCCGTAAGCATCCCTTTCTTATTCCAGTATACACATGTTCTATAGCGTGGATCTTAAATGCATTTAGATCGCCCGCATGTACAGAATGGAAATGTGCTGATGCAGCAGACCTGTGTCGAACAGCAGTAGAACTACCATCATTGAGATGTTCTAGTGCTCGGGTTTTTAATTTGCGTCTGGTGTAACCCACATATTTTAAATTGCATGCAATACATTCAATGATATAGACTACATTGCTATAATTACAATTAATGTGGTATTTTATTTGGAAGGTTTTAGTGCCATCCACATTCTCAAAATATTTAGTGGGCTTTGCATAATGACAAGTGCGACAGATTTCGTGGCCACATTTGAAAAAGCCCTTCTTGGCTAACCAGCTGCTACTGGGGTTTGTTTAGGTGTGCACAATACTAGGAGATAACTGATCTCCCAAGGTGGGTGCCCTTTTGGAAACCACATGGCATCCTTCACATAATATATTGGACAACACCTTGTCTTGTTTTAAACAGTTTAGATGTACTGTTTGAGTACTATATTCTTCACACTATTAAAGTGGAGGGGAAAAGTAAGTGCAAGAACCAGTTTTTGGAATTTGGTTCTGGTTGGATGTAAGGGATAAACAGGGCTGACAGAGAGGCATTTTGGCAATTCACGTTGAGGACACGTGCCCCATCGGGTTTAAATGTCCGTTGTGAATTATTATTTCATTACTGATTGATTCTGCTTCCCTTTCTTATCTTATCCATCCATGTCTGAAATTTGTTGATTTTATGTATTTTAACATGTTGTTCCACTATTAGTTGGTTACATCTCCGGTGAGGTGGGAGGTATTTTGAGTATTCTTACTCTGCCCCGCAAATAGCTATTTAAGCCTCGCCTGAGATGGAACTGCCGTCACCGAGGAAGAGCGCATGCGCTCGAAACGCGTCTGTTGGTATAGTCGTTTTAAAGTGTGTTGTGATCTGCAATAAAGCTGGATTTAACAAAGTACTGGACAATCTTCCATTTCTTGGTAAAAGAGAGATTGATGCCTCAGACCAGGCCGCATTCTTCCATTGATTCATGGTCTAGTTCTAATGCTCATGTGCCCACTGTAGGTACTTTGAGCAGGGCACAGGGGTCACCATGACCAGTGTACAGCTACACAGCTCCATACACAGTAAGCTGTGATGCACTGTATATTCACTCCTTTGTAGTGTTGGATGGGGTAATGTGTGTATTAACCTCTTCATGACGCCAGGGCGTGGTTGACCTATACACCACCCGAGGTAGACCAGCTTCACCTGTGCCAGGCACAGGGCAAATAATCACTCCGGCGAAAGGTTACGGTTAACTGGTATTCTTTACTGAGGTAGACAAGGTGTTAAAGTCCATATAGCTCAGATAGGCACTAAGGAGACGCAGGGGGAACTTAGGGAAGCTTATCGGCTTGCTTGGACTTTTAGTCGCAGTTGCATAGACTGATGCAGCCGTGCTGGAATTTAGTAATTGACACACTTGACTTGACTACGTGGACTCGACTAGACTTCAGAAAAATCCCCACTATGTTTAGGTCCTCCCGTTGGCTTTGACTTTCACCCATGGTGCAGGGGTTAACTTGAAGTAGAAACATGGTTGCTGGACCAGACCTCAGGCCTCCTTCAGGAACTCTCCACAGACTCCTCAGACTTATCTTCTCTGTGCCTCAGCAAAGACTGAACTAGAGAGCTGAACCCTGACCACACTATATAAGGGGGACAGTTTAGATAGATCCCATTGGTCACTGACAAACCACCTGTTCACCTTGAATACTATCCTTGACAACAAAGGCTCCTTATGAACATAGATTTAAGGTAACGTACATATGAAACACAACATATTAACTTTTACTGTATTTACCAAGTGCATTCTGTAGTGCAATAAAGAGAGTTCTAGGAAGAGGGGACCCATGACGGACATCAAGCAGGCTCTGCCAGCCAGGATGGGCAGAAGTACACAGGAGTAGATGACTCTGTACTTGGTAACCACACCTTTCTATCATAGGAAGCAGTAACTTTTTCAGAAATTGGTGCTTCAGTAACTTTTCTGAGGGATCAGACCAGACGGCCTAACCTTTGATCCCTATGCACATGCATAAGCCATGGGCATTTATGACCCTGTCATCTGTTCACCATTTTGCTTCCTTGGACCAATTATGATAGGTACTACCCAATGCTTCGACCCAGTGATCTAGCCAAACAATTTGGCCTTTGTCAGATTAGTTCAGATCTTTACACTTGCCCAAATTTGCTACTTCCAACACAATAACCTCAAGACCTGACAGTTCATCTGTTACCAAGTATATCCCACCAATTAACAGGGGCCATTGTCACTAGTATGACCCTTTTCCACAATGGAGAAACAAGTATGTGTTTCCAAAATAGGGTCGAGATACCAATTTCCCAGATACAGTCCTGATTTTAAGAGTACAATTCTAATAGTGAAGGACTGGAACAGAAGCCCCTCCTGTCATGGACCACTTTCATCTTCAGCACATAACCTTTCCCCCAATCTATGCTTTAGTGGCATTGGCCGAAATGTGGTCTGAGTAAATTG
This sequence comes from Hyla sarda, assembly GCF_029499605.1. Lineage (NCBI taxonomy): Eukaryota > Metazoa > Chordata > Amphibia > Anura > Hylidae > Hyla > Hyla sarda. Next base: position 97,465,801 of record NC_079192.1, on the reverse strand, counting down.
GACAGTGAATTGATAGTTGGTGCCAGACAGGATGTCTGAAATATCTCACTAACTGCTGATCGGAGATTTTCATGCATAATTGTGAATAACCATGTAATACAGTGGTATATGGAGAAGCAATGTCAATGGACAACATGTCAAACCTTGAGGTAAATAGATTACAGTAGAAGGCCTCACCATTTCCCTATTCTGTCAGAAACTACTCAAACTATTGCAGAAAAATCTATAATTTATGGACACACACTACCCAACTTCTGATGTCTACCCTAGGGGATACATGCCATGTCTCTAGAGTGAACCTCAAGATGTGCAGTTTTTATCACAACCTTGAAGAGTACTTAAAGGGGTACTCCGCTGCTCAGCATTTGGAACAAACTGTTCCAAATGCTGGAGCCAGCGCCGGGAGCTTGTAAGGTCATAGCCCCGCTCCCTCATGATGTCATGCTCCCCACCCCCTCAATGCAAGTCTATGGGAGGGGGTGTTATGGCTGGCATGCCCCCTCCCATAGAATTGCATTGAGGGGGCTGGGCTTGATGGCATGAGTGGCAGCATATTTTACAGTGCGGATCCGCCGACAATGGACCCTACAGTGCTGCCTCTATCCACCGCTACGAGCAGACACGCTTCAAGGTGCATGTTCGCTGTGCGCATGTGCGGTATACTCGCACACATCGCAGCCGCTCCTCCTGTTCCCTGAACTAGGCCCAGAGCAGCCGCGATGTGTGCAAGTATACTGTGCATGGGGGGCGCGGCGAACATGCACATCAAAGTGTGTCTGTTCGTAGCGGTGGATTGCCACTATGAGCAAACACAGGTGGAGGCCGCACTGAAGGGTCCATTGTTGGCGGATCCGCACCGTAAAATACCCTGCGGATCTGTCCATGTGAAAAAACTGTGCGTACATGTATGCCTTGTGTCTTGAGGGCTCATTTACATGGACGGATCCGCAGCGTATTTTATGGTGCAGATCCTTCCGTGTAAATGAGCCCTCAAGACACAAGGCATACATGTACGCACAGTGCCTTCTCCTACTCCCTCGGCTAATGCCAGACATCACCAATCAGGCTGATGTCGAATAGGAGTGGGGCAGAGGTGTGGCCAGGGGCCGACTGGGGGCCCTTGCTTTATTTGGTCCGGGGGCCCTGAATGTTGTCAGTCCGCCCCTGAGTAGGGGGTACTTGGTGTACATATGCTGAGAAACGCTTATGGCACCATATCTTTTCAGAAAGGTTCCACAAACATGGAAATGAGTTGCGTTTACTCCAATGGCCTGCAGTCACGGGGCCTTAATCTACATCTGGGTGTGGTAAAACAGGAGATTCATGATACTAATGTTAAAAAGACAAGTCTTTAGCAGCTGTGTGATGCTATAGACTAAAATCACTATGGACTGAATTCTCTAAAGATCTCCATAGACTTGAAAGTGAAAAGTCATCCGTACCTGACAATTTTGGTGGGACCAAATCTTTATGTATACGGGAGCCTAATGACTTTCTCCTAAAACATGATGTTGGGGGTAGAGAAGAATCGGGCATGTTGGATTTCAACTGCCTAATCTATTTGCTTTCTAGGAGATGAGCCACATGCCACAGATGTGTCTGGCAGCAGCCGATCTCTCCACATTCACATAAAAACACATGCTGAACATTCAAGTGTATGGGGTGAATTGGAGAGATAGCTGCTGGCCGAAGCAATGGAAGGGAGGTCCTCAGTACAGAACAGTGAATATCCACTGTGTATAATAAGTTTGGTCATCTAACCCCACTGTTATGCACAATACAATGAAATATGCAGGATCATACCGGACAATAACATACCTGTGTCTTGTGCATTTGAACCAGTTGAGGATATCTGTGCAGCGAGTGTAATAAATCTGATCAAATGGGTGAGCGTAGGATTCCTGCACGGTTACAGCATAGCTGGAAGAGAGAAGAGGAGGAGGTTAATGGATTCTGGAAACTTGGAAAGATTTTTGTGTAGATCAGCAATAGGGGAGGCTGTAATCTCATCAAAAGGGAAAGATGGTCTTAATTACTCTTAAAATATGAGACATTTTGCCTGCCACCACATTTACTAGTGAATGTCACTGTACTCTTTCAATAAGTATTATCACAGTGACTGAAGAGAGCAACCATTCCTGGCACTTTGACTCAACTATTGTTCAGAGCTAATATTAACTTATATCTACAGTATATTTAACTTTATGTTTAAGTAACCATTTTAAAGCTTTTCTAAGGCTATATTCCTATGACTGAAAATCTGCAATTCTGATCGAATTCTGTTCTGCAAATCTTGTCGCAGAATTTGCCGATTTGAGTGGTATTTCGGCAGAATCTCTGTATGCTCAAAACACAGAACTTCGAAATTCAAAGCCCATTGAGTTCAATGGGATTGCACCCGGGATTCCGCACAATTTAGAGACAGGTCTTTAAAATTAACAGAATTTCAGCAGCAGAATGTCATGGAAATTCTGCTGTGTGAATGGAAATAAAGTAGGGCTAAATAAACTAAAAATCTATATGTGTCCCTAATAAACTTATGGTAGTTCTTGCACTAGCACCCTGCAAACATCCCTTTGAAGTGCTGATCCATGGACCTGTATATCATGCACAATATATATATGAAACTATTTCATCTTCAACATTGTCAGACCTCACTCACACTTGTTCAAAGCACCTCCAGAATGCTTTGAAGGGTGCATTCACACATGTGTATTTTTGCTGCGGATCTGTTGCAGATTTGCTCCTGCAGATTTTTCTGCCCATTGATTCCAATGGGAAGCAAAATCTGCTGAGGCAGTATTTCCCAACCAGTATTTCCCCACTGTTGCAAAACTAAAACTCCCAGCATGCTCGGACAGCCAAAGTCAACAGCTGTAGGGTTGGTAAAAACTTTTTCATAAGCCTTTTCTATGACTGTCGACTTGTGCCCCTTGTCAATGCAAGAAATGACTTTCACATCCGTATCTGTTTATACCTTGTTTTTTCAGATAAGGCACAGATTATTAATAACCGGCACATTAATCCGCTACTGTAGAACAGTATGTCACATCAGCATAAAACGCAGCATCCTCTATAACAGATAACTATCGTAATGCATAAGCAGATGAACTTGAGGGCGCAGACATAAAACAACACACCTCTGCACACAGAACAGGTTCTTGGTAGCTTCTCTGAATTTTGATATACAGTCCTCCATCAATAGAACAACAACAACCCCCCCCCCTCTCCCCACCTAACCAGCTTAGGCTCCCAGTGCACTGCGTCTACTCTGCACAGATCGCTTTGATGCTGCCCCACTCAAGGATTAGCTTCCACCGCCCCGCATCTTAGTTCTTGAAAGTCTTTTTCCTGGGTTGCACAGCATTTTGTTCTCTGTGCAGTACTATATTTGACATTCTTTTAGCATCAAGGAGAGACTGATGACATTCAGAAATGCGTGTTATTTTATATTTTATGATAGCGTTGAAGGGCCCTCCCGATTCACAGCCTAATCTTTGACCCTTCTCTGTGTGAGATATTACCAGCTAAGTAAGAAAGTCGTCCTGGTCAGTGGAACCAATCAATTCTGGTATTTCATTTTTGTTTCTCCTCGATTGGGTGCCTGCCACTCTGCCTCTGCTTTCCCAAAATCAATACCTTCCATTTGTGATTGGAATAAAAGTTACAAAACATCACCCTAGCATTGCACCAGCTCAGCACGCTCGGCTCCCAATTCAAAGTGGAACCTGAAGTATAGACTAACATGGAGATGTGAAGGTCAACTGGCTATTCAGGGAAAGCAACATTCAATTTCAAGAGCAGAGGCACTCCCGGCTTCCTCTGTACGGTTTTCCTTTATTCCTTCTGAAATACCCCGCATTCGACACTTGCCATAGTTAACCTCTTAAACAAACCAAAGTTATTGATAGAGAGGTTTAACTGGGTCCAGAGAGTCACGCAGTACATTTCTTTTCTCACATTTATCCAATTTTCTATTATATTTTATAGAAGTATCTGAACAAGATGGAGTAAATGAAATCTATAATCTAATTGGAGTGTTCATGGTGACCTGGAAGAAAATCTATACTTGACAAGCAAGGAGTGGCAGAGACATGGGGCTACTGTGGCTCTATTGCCCAATATGCCTCTAAATAGCATCATTGTAAAGTATTATTAAATAGAAATTAAATGTAAGTTTAGCTGCTGTAGAGCCTGTGTTACTCCTTCACATAACTGATTGTCCTGCAGCTTTTGACATAGATCTGACATCACGCTGCTCCTGGCTGGGTTGGCTTTGTGTTAAAGATAGCAGTAGGGACAATGTACAAGGCAGATTAGAGTGTGGAAAGGGAGAAAAGGCATCCAAGTCTTCAGGGAGGGAAGCTCACACAGGGTGTACTGTATTAGCAAAGCTGATGCCAGGAGTTTCTGGGCCCCAAACATACAAAAAAAAAAAAAAAATAAACTCCAAGAATGTCAAAAGTGTCTGTGCAGGGGTAAAACATTACACGGCAGGGGCGGGTGCGCCAGTGATTGGCAGTGTGACCAGCATTCATGTGGGGCAGTGGGACAAAGATCGCTCTCTGAGTGCTGAGAAGTAAAGCTGCCGTGTGCTTATCCCCGCTCATTCTAGTGCTGAGACGATGGGGGTCTCAGCACTAAGACTCTGACTGATCAAAACTTTCCTCCGTGACGTTAAAAGTTTTTTAAAGTGACAGGGACAATTTAAGGGAGTCTGAAGAAATAAACAATTACCAATGTAAGCTGGCATTTCCCTTTGAACCACCATGGTTACTTAATATAGATATACCCTGACAGATGTACACTTGTTTGTAACGTTATACTAACATAGCTCTGTGCTTTTTGTTATGTTAGAAGAGTTTTGCAAACACTGTACGAATAGGTTGATGCACTTTTGCACTAACTGTCTGGGGATCTTTCTTTTTCATGAAATCATTTTCCTTTGCAGGGTATTTGTTGCTGCCAAACAATACAGCCATTATTTTCTGAATACATTTAAATGCAAAAAGCATAGAATAGTGATGGCAGAGAAAGACCAAGAGGTCTATCTAGTCTGCTGCTTCTTTTTATTAAACACTTACTATTGACTTTTCCACTATATCAAGTGTCTGTTTCTGGCATCCACTTCTTTAAAAAAATTATAATAATCATACTTCTATTTTTAGAGTATGCCCCTAAGTTCTGGGGTTCACATTCTTTTAGAAAATACATAGAAATAATATAATATACAGGGTGGGCCATTTATATGGATACACCTTAATAAAATGGGAATGGTTGGTGATATTATCTTCCTGTTTGTGGAACATTAGTATATGTGAGGGGGGGGGGAACTTTTCAAGATGGGTGGTGACCATGGCGGCCATTTTGAAGTCAGCCATTTTGAATCCAACTTGGTTTTAATGTAACTTTATTCTTTCATGAGTTATTTACAAGTTTCTGACCACTTATAAAATGTGTTCAATGTGCTGCCCATTGTGTTGGATTGTCAATGCAACCCTCTTCTCCCACTCTTCACACACTGATAGCAACACCGCAGGAGAAATGCTAGCACAGGCTTCCAGTATCCGTAGTTTCAGGTGCTGCACATCTTGTATCTTCACAGCATAGACAATTGCCTTCAGATGACCCCAAAAGATAAAAGTCTAAGGGGGTCAGATCGGGAGACCTTGGGGGCCAATCAACTGGCCCACAATGACCAATCCACTTGATGTGTTTCCCTCTTTATCCACTGGAGCTGGCACGTTCCCTGAGTTTTTCCAGCAAGATGGTGCACCACCACATTATGGGTGTCAGGTCCGAGCCTTCCTAGATGAACAGTTTCCTGGAAAGTGGATTGGTTGTCGTGGGCCAGTTGAATGGCCCCCAAGGTCTCCCGATCTGACCCCCTTAGACTTTTATCTTTGGGGTCATCTGAAGGCAATTGTCTATGCTGTGAAGATACGAGATGTGCAACACTTGAAACTACGGATACTGGAAGCCCGTGCTGGCATTTCTCCTGCGGTAATACTATCAGTGTGTGAAGAGTGGGAGAAGAGGGTTGCATTGACAATCCAATACAATGGGCAGCACATTGAACACATTTTATAAGTGGTCAGAAACTTGTAAATAACTCATGAAAGAATAAAGTTACGTTAAAACCAAGCACATCATTGTTTTTCTTGTGAAATTCCCAATAAGTTTGATGTGTCACATGACCCCCTTCCTATTGAAAAAACAAAATTTGGATTCAAAATGGCCAACTTCAAAATGGCCGCCAAGGTCACCACCCATCTTGAAAAGTTTCCCCCCTCACATATATTAATGTGCCACAAACAGGAAGTTAATATCACCAACCATTCCCATTTTATTAAGGTGTATCCATATAAATGGCCCACCCTGTAGAGCAGTGGTCTTCAACCTGCGGACCTCCAGATGTTGCAAAACTACAACTCCCAGCATGCCTGGACAGCCGTTGGCTGTCCAGGCATGCTGGGAGTTGTAGTTTTGCAACATCTGGAGGTTCACGGGTTGAAGACCAATGCTGTAGAGCGATTCTGTGTTTGTCAGAATGGAAATCTGCTCTACAAGCATTAAAAGGGGTTATGCAGGAATTGGGAAACAGAGCTAATCTCTTCCAAAAACAACACCACATCTGTCATCAGCGTGGCTCCATTCACTTCAATGAAACAGAGCTGCAATGCCACACAGAACCTGAGGACAGTTGTGGTGCTGTTTTTGTTAAGCAATCAGCTTTGTTTTTTCAAAACCTGCATAACTCCTTTAACTTCGTGCAGGAATTGTTGGGGGGCTTATACTTATATACAACAGCAAATTTAAAAAAAGCAATAGGGCAGTATAAAGCATTTGGATCAGGGCAGCTGTTTGCCAAGGATAACATTTTGTTTTTTTTATAAATGATTCTGGGTATTTACCTGAACCAATCCTCCACCTCTGGTGTTCCAGTTGTGACTAGTCCCCAATGTTTTCTGCTTCTTCCTATGATGTCCCCTATGATGTCCCCTTCCTGCCCACTCAGGCAATCACTTGTGGAGATAGGTCACCTTTATAGCCAGTAATTGGCAGTTCTGTAGGAATTGGATGTTTTAGGATGCCAGAAGAGGAAAGCACCAAGGACCAAGGTTTTTGCAGGGGATTGGGGCAGTATGGTTAGTTTTTTTTTTACATTTGCTGCACCTAAGCTTAAATATAAAAAAATTATAGTGTGGTGTGAGATTTCCTCTATAGTTTACACCAGTTCAACCCCTTAAGGGTTTTTCCATTTTTGAAAATCATAACGCTTTCCGTTTCCCATATGAGGCTTGTTTTATGCGTTACCAATTTTACTTTGTAATTACATCAGTCATTTTACCAAAAAATGTACAGCAAAACCCCCCAAAAAAAATTTGTGGGACAAAATTGAAAAAGAAAAAAAACACACCATTTTGTAAATTTTGAGGGCTTCCGTTTCTACACATGTGCACTTTTCGGTAAAAATGATGCCTTATATTTCTTCTGCAGGTCCATACGATAAAAAATTGTTTTGTTTTACTACTTTTAAAAAATTACAAATTTTCGCACGAATTAATTTATTAAAGAAAACTGCCTTTAAAAATCCCCCTACTAGGGGTCCCCATACCTCCTGGGACACTGATGAGTCCAACAGCAACATGAACGTGTCCAAGGGTCATGGACACGAGATGTCTGATGGACAAGGCTGCAGGAAAAACACAGCCTGCAGCAACACTGCTGTAACACAGAGTTTTACCAAACATGTGCCTCCAGCTGTTGCAAAACTACAACTCCAAGCATGCCTGGACAGTCAAAGGATGTCTGGGCATGCTGGGAGTTATAGTTTTTCTAAATCTGTAGGCTCACAGCTGAAGGCAACACTGCTGCAAAAAAAAAAAAGTTCTCCAAACACTATACCTCCAACTATTCCAAAACTACAAGTCCCAGCATTACAGGACTGACAAAGGATGATACACATGAATGACATAGAAACATGTATAAAATGTATGCATAACAAACCACTGTACATTTACCACTTAACCTTTGTACTAATTTAGGAAGATATACGTTATACACTCACTATATTGACTTGATGGTAGAGTACAGGCAACCTCCAATAATCATTGTATGTGTTTGTGTGTGTGTGTGTATACAGCATAAAACCAGAGAGGAATGGATTAAAGAGCAGGACTGCCAGGCTCCTCCAAGAGCAGTGAGTCAGCAGAGTGAGGGAGGGGGAGGAGTCATCACAATGCAGGCAAGAGAGGAATACGCCCCCTTCCTACGGTGAGATAACAAAGAAAGTGAGCATTGTTAATACGCTATTTTTTTGGTAAATATGTGTGATAGATACATAAAAATGACACGATGAGGATCAGGTACTGGGTAACATATAAAAGTTTTTTGTTTGTTTTTTGTTGGATCTGACAGGTACGCTTTAACACGGTGTGAACATAGCTTCAATAGGACAGAAACATACATGGGATGTAAAAAATTTTGAACCGCACATTTTACTTCCTTTTTGATAAAATAACCTAAGTGGTATGAAAGCTAAAAATGTACACAAAAAACATGTAAATCCAACAATAAATTCCCCCCATTATCCATATGCTCCTGCTATCAAACATTACTTAGCAAAGCCTATTCAAAAAGCAGATCAGTTGCTATTCCCATCTCACCAGGGCACGGGACTTGCCATATAATGTGAGCTGTTATTCTGATTTGTGCTATGGAGTATGCACATTAAAAACTGATATTCCTCCTTTAAGGGCAGCAGATGGGCTATTTCAATGGCACGGTAGGTACTATATTGAGAGGCATAAAAGCACGGGAATAATACAAGGAGTGAGATTTCCAGAACATAAGAAACCAGCTTAGCTTTTGTATGAGAAATCTGTTTTAATTAATGAAGGAGAAAGATTAATGAAAAGTGGAACACCTGCCAACAAAACAATCTATTCTCTGAGATGGATATGGCACATGTTAACGCCGGCACAGGCTCCAGCTATTGGGTAGAGGGAAGGCTCTCTGTCTACACTGGTTATTTAAGGGAGGACAGGCCTGACACCTGTGAGGCAATTATAGGAATTCCAAATTACTAACCTTTCAGTCCTTTACATCTTTAGCCAGACTGCTGAGAGCCTTAAGTAACAATCTGGAATATATTATGAGTGGAGAAGAAAATGCAGATCAGATCAACAGCTTAAGGCCTCCTTTACACCGTTTTTTTATTTTTTTTATTTTTTTGCTTTAAAACGTAATTATTTTTTTCAGTTTTTCAGAAGCAGCTTTTTGCAACATTTTTTAATTGCTACTTAGGAATTCATATTGATAACATACAATTTTTTTTACATTTATTAGGTTTGCTATAAAAAAAGGAAAAACACCCATACACTAAAAAAACATGTTGGGTGGGGGTTAGTTCCGGATTTCATACACTGGCTTTGGGGAAGAGTGCACCAGATTAAAATGTGCCAGATTTATTAAATCTGTCGGGATGAAGGAGGCCCTGCTGCCACTATGTCCTGCCCACCTTTACTGAAAGATGGCAAGAGTCGCATAAAAGTCTCAAAATGATTACACAAAAGGGTGATTGTGTACACTACAAAATGGCGTATCTGAGTAATAAATCCCCCCACAGTGTGTATTTAAAACATCACATATTACACACAGAAAATGTGTCGGTAATTCACAGTACAGAAAAGCCTCATGGAATAGGGCTAATCCACATCTGAAACCCGCAGAAATAAAAGCAACAGTGAGAAATATACAGTGATCCCATTCAATATACAATGGCCTCAACATACAATATTTTCAACATACAATGGTCTTTTCTGGACCATCGTAACTTGAAACCAGACTCAACATACAATACTATGGACAGTCCAGATCTGCAAAACATGTCAATGACTTGAAGAACTGACCAATCAGAATGGACATTTCACTGGTATAACCCCTGTATTCCTGAAGTGTATGCACTGACTGGTGTCTGGTAGTGCCCCCTACAGAACTGGGAGGTATTATATGTTCTGTACTACTCTTTACCTGTGCCAAGGATAGCTGCTCCAGGTAAGGGCGACTCCATGTTACTTTTTTAGGACATTGTGTGTACTGTACAGGACCCTGAAGAAGCTCCTGTCCTCTACATAGACAGTGATTACAGCTCCCAGCAGATCTTTCTTACTTTTTAGGACTTGCTTCATCTGCATTAGTTATCTACTTATTTTTCTATAATCCTCACTTTTTCCTCAATTCTTAGATGACATTTTGGGGGCTTCAGAACCAATTGCCAAGTTTCCATAGCCTTATGGTCTCAACATACAATGATTTCAACATACCAGGTATATACCTCCCTATTTCTAATGAATGTGCAATAAAGTTTTTAAGGACTATTGAAGTGCTGGATTCCTATTCTACTCTCGTATTTCACCCTGAATCTGTGGTTTGTCCAAGCGGCTCCAGCAGATCCTCAGGTGGTGAGCTGTTTATTTCAGAAATATGTACGATACTAATTATTTGCATAGATTTTACAGGTAAAAATCCTAGAATAGACCAAGTGAATGATACTAAAGCTAATCCTTGTGCGGATACACAGTAGTTTAAACTTCACATTGTTTATTGGTTGATCTTTAGCCTCATTACACAGGGTAATACCAGACTATATGCCCGATAATCACCCCTAAGGGACAGCTCCGTTGTTTGCCTCTGTATATATATATGTATATATATATATATATATATATATATATATATATATGATGTTGTATGCTGGAAGGTTCCTGATGCTGTTAGTGAGTTGCTTTGTTGCAGATTGTGCCATATTACCATATTGGAAGCAGAAGCTGTAAGAGTGAATATAGATCTGTGTCCTTGCCAGCAATAAGGAGTCCATGGTTTATCTATGTTAGTGTCTAAGGAGCCTGAGATTGGTGTTCGGTCTAGGCTGTACTGAAATGGCCGACTGTTGGTGGAGAACAATTAACAGCGAAGTTTAGAGGGTGATGTTAGGTATGTGGAGAAGCTGTGGTAGGGGTTGTCCGTGTTACTATTAAAACCTAGTTGCATGAGGCATATTCTGCCTAGCGAGGCCTAAGGAAAGAAGCTAAGTGTAAGATCAGCCTGTTAGGGTACATTTACAAACATCGTGTTTGCTGTGGACTTTATGCTGTATTTAATCATTTAGTTGACTTGATTTACAAAGCATGAAACTTGTTGCGTCAAAGTTGTGTCAACATACCCTTCTGGGCGATTTTGGGAGATATTCGGCTGAAGGGCTCCAAAGCCACTGGATCTGCAGTATGTAATAGGGATCTCGAATACTGGATTCCCCATAGGACCTTAGTAAGGAGGTTCATGACTTGCAGTGGTTTGGTCCATTGTCATTAATTCAATGACCAGTTAATTGTTCAATCATTTGTATAGTCAACTGGAGTTTCCAAGTTCAGGGGCATTAACAAGCATTGGCTTTTTGTGTTTTAGTTATGAATGGGGATTCGAATTCACAGACATTCACAGGATTTACCCTCCGACATGTCTTACTTTTGTGTGTCGACCTTTCATTGAATATTGATGGCTGTGCAGTTGCTTTTACAATGTGCTGGGAAATTAAATCTCCCTTGTAAACAATTTCCACTGACACCTTTTTACAGGGAAGGCTTACTTTAATCTAGAATATGATCAGCGTATTGAGAGTTATGGAGGGCAGTGCTCATGTTATTAAATACAAGGCAGGAGATGTCACTGACTGGACTGGTATAATATCTTGTTCATCCAGCATCACAGGTAACTCAGCAAAACCACCGCAGCATTTTGGCACAATTTCATGAAACACAATACAATACACTCTAAACTATCCACTACAAAATATGCTATACTGCTACAAAAAAAACAATCTCTGTGACCACCCATGATACCTATGAGTTCCTTGCCAAGCAACTATTTGTATTTAACTTTTTAGACTGCCATTTTAAATGTAAATAGGTGGAAGTAGAATATTTGGGATAAATGCAATAATAGGTTTTTAATATAGTTAGACCTCACAATAATACGTTTTCATATCCTGGTCTTTACAGGATTACATAAAAGGTACCTTAAAAACAGAATGCAAAAAAATAAAATCCTTCAGATCTCATTTTCAACAGGAAAGAAAACAGCAGCCGACATCATTTTAATGTACTGCTGCATCCTGTTTTAATGGTATTTTTATAGAAAATAAAAAAATAAAAAACTTTTTAACAGAAAGCAACAACTTTAAGTATTGATGCAGTATTATTATGGGGTTTCTGTAGCCAAAACCAAGATTAGATCATAAAGATAGAAGAATTATCTAGGAAAGACTTGTTACTCTCCTAATTTTTGGAATTCAGCCCCTCAACTACATTGCTACAATATAGGCACCATTTACCACAACATAATAATGTTATATTTAGGAATCCCTATTTCTGCATTAAGGGGTTCTCCGGCCCAAACGATAGGGGATAAGATGTCTGATAGCGGGGTTCCCACCGGTGGGGACCCCCACAATCTGTCATTCAGCACCCAACTTTGTGTGCTCTTCGCAGTGCTGGAGGCTCCGAGTGTGCAGCATGATGACCACAGGGCCGGAGTATCGTGACGTCACGTCTCCACCCCCGTGTGACGTCACGCCCCACATCGGGGCATGACATCGCACAGGGGCGGAGTTGTGACACCACGATACTCCAGCCCCATGGTCGTCACGTTGCACACTTGGAGCCTCCTGCGCCGTGGAGAACTCACAAAGGTGGGTGCTTAATGACAGATTGCGGGGGTCCCCACCAGCAGGACCCCCGCGATCAGACATCTTGTCCCCTATCCTATGGATATATATATATATATATATATGTGTGTTTGTGTTTGTTTTGTTTTTGTTTTTTGTTTTTTAACCTCTGTTGTAATTTTGTGTTTATAATACTGAATAGGATTTACTCACTCAATAAAATGAATGCAAATGTGCAGTCATTCATAACAACAAAAGCAATTTGCTTTGCTTCATCTAGACCAGGCTACACAAGAGCGTGTATGATTTTTATATATGTACAGTATTAATGCACCTTTGCACGGAAATAATCTGTATTTTTTGTAAAATTAAGCATATCAGGCTAAAATTATCTATATAAAATGGATTTGATATAGACAGTATATCTGTCTACATGTGCATAGATGTCACGATGCCGGCTGGCAGGTAGTGGACCCTCTGTGCCAGAGAGGGATTGGCGTGGACCGTGCTAGTGGACCGGTTCTAAGCCACTACTGGTTTTCACCAGAGCCCGCCGCAAAGCGGGATGGTCTTGCTGCGGCGGTAGTGACCAGGTCGTATCCACTAGCAACGGCTCACCTCTCTGGCTGCTGAAGATAGGCGCGGTACAAGGGAGTAGGCAGAAGCAAGGTCGGACGTAGCAGAAGGTCGGGGCAGGCAGCAAGGATCGTAGTCAGGGGCAACGGCAGAAGGTCTGGAAACACTGGCAAGGGACACACAGGGAACGCTTTCACTGGCACTAAGGCAACAAGATCCGGCAAGGGAGTGCAAGGGAAGTGAGGTAATATAGGGAGTGCACAGGTGATAACTCTAATTGGAACCACTGCGCCAATCAGCGGCGCAGTGGCCCTTTAAATCGCAGAGACCCGGCGCGCGCGCGCCCTAGGGAGCGGGGCCGCGCGCGCCGGGACAGAACAGACGGGGAGCGAGTCAGGTAGGAGAGCCGGGGTGCGCATCGCGAGCGGGCGCTACCCGCATCGCGAATCGCATCCCGGCTAGCAGCAGGATCGCAGCGCCCCGGGTCAGAGGACGTGACCGGGGCGCTGCAGCGGAGGAGGTGAAGCGAGCGCTCCGGGGAGGAGCGGGAACCCGGAGCGCTCGGCGTAACAGTACCCCCCCCCTTGGGTCTCCCCCTCTTCTTGGAGCCTGAGAACCTGAGGAGCAGACTTTTGTCAAGGATGTTGTCCTCAGGTTCCCAGGATCTCTCTTCAGGACCACAACCCTCCCAGTCTACTAAAAAAAAATTTTTTCCTCTGACCTTTTTGGCAGCCAAAATCTCCTTGACCGAGAAGACGTCCGAGGAGCCGGAAACAGGAGTGGGAGGAACAGATTTGGGAGAAAAACGGTTGAGGATGAGTGGTTTGAGAAGAGAGACGTGAAAGGCATTAGGGATACGAAGAGAAGGAGGAAGAAGAAGTTTATAAGAGACAGGATTAATTTGACACAGAATTTTGAAAGGACCAAGATAGCGTGGTCCCAACTTGTAGCTAGGGACACGGAAGCGGACATATTTAGCGGAGAGCCATACCTTGTCTCCAGGGGAAAAAACGGGGGGAGCTCTTCTTTTCTTATCCGCGAACCTCTTCATGCGTGAAGAAGCCTGTAAGAGAGAATTTTGGGTCTCTCTCCATATAATGGAAAGGTCACGAGAAATTTCATCCACAGCGGGCAGACCAGAGGGCAAGGGGGTAGGGAGGGGGGGAAGAGGGTGACGGCCGTACACCACGAAAAATGGGGATTTGGAGGAAGATTCAGAGACCCTGAAGTTATACGAGAATTCGGCCCATGGAAGGAGATCTGCCCAGTCATCCTGGCGGGAGGAAACAAAATGTCGCAAATAATCACCCAGGATCTGGTTAATTCTTTCTACTTGTCCATTGGACTGGGGATGATATGCAGAGGAAAAATTTAATTTAATCTTGAGTTGTTTACAGAGAGCTCTCCAGAATTTAGACACGAATTGGACCCCTCTATCCGAGACAATCTGCGTAGGCAACCCGTGAAGACGAAAAATGTGTACAAAAAATTGTTTAGCCAACTGAGGCGCAGAAGGAAGACCAGGAAGAGGAATGAAATGTGCCATTTTGGAGAATCGATCAACGACCACCCAAATAACGGTGTTGCCACGGGAAGGGGGTAAATCAGTAATAAAATCCATACCAATCAGAGACCAAGGCTGTTCGGGGACAGGCAGAGGATGAAGAAAACCAGCGGGCTTCTGGCGAGGAGTCTTATCCCGGGCACAGATAGTGCAGGCTCGCACAAAGTCCCCAACATCCGTCTCCAGAGTTGGCCACCAATAGAAGCGGGAGATGAGTTGCACAGATTTCTTGATGCCCGCATGACCTGCGAGATGGGAGGAGTGACCCCATTTGAGGATTCCGAGGCGTTGGCGTGGAGAAACAAAGGTCTTTCCTGGAGGAGTCTGTCTGATGGAGGCAGGAGAAGTGGAGATCAGGCAGTCAGGTGGAATGATGTGTTGCGGAGGGAGATCAACTTCTGAGGCATCCGAGGAACGAGAGAGAGCATCGGCTCTAATGTTCTTATCGGCAGGACGAAAGTGAATCTCAAAATTAAATCGGGCAAAGAACAGAGACCACCGGGCCTGGCGAGGATTCAGCCGTTGGGCCGACTGGAGGTAGGAGAGGTTCTTGTGGTCGGTGTAGATAATAACAGGAAATCTTGATCCCTCCAGCAGATGCCTCCATTCCTCAAGTGCTAATTTAATGGCTAGAAGTTCTCGATCCCCGATGGAGTAGTTCCTCTCCGCTGGAGAGAAGGTCCTAGAGAAAAAACCACAAGTGACAGCATGCCCGGAAGGATTTTTTTGTAGAAGAACAGCTCCAGCTCCTACTGAGGAGGCATCAACCTCCAATAGGAAGGGTTTGGAAGGGTCAGGTCTGGAGAGCACGGGAGCCGAAGAAAAGGCAGACTTGAGTTGTTTAAAGGAGTCTTCTGCTTGAGGAGGCCAGGACTTGGGATCAGCATTTTTCTTGGTTAAAGCCACGATAGGAGCCACAATGGTAGAAAAATGTGGAATAAATTGCCTGTAATAATTGGCGAACCCCAAAAAGCGTTGGATAGCACGGAGTCCGGAGGGGCGTGGCCAATTTAAGACGGCAGAGAGTTTGTCTGGATCCATCTGTAGTCCCTGGCCAGAGACCAAATATCCTAGAAAAGGAAGAGATTGGCATTCAAACAGACATTTCTCAATTTTGGCATAGAGTTGGTTGTCACGAAGTCTCTGAAGAACCATACGGACATGCCGGCGGTGTTCCTCTAGATTGGCAGAAAAAATTAGGATATCGTCCAGATATACCACAACACAGGAGTATAATAGATCACGAAAAATTTCATTGACAAAGTCTTGGAAGACGGCAGGGGCATTGCACAGTCCAAAG
Organism: Hyla sarda; assembly: GCF_029499605.1. Lineage (NCBI taxonomy): Eukaryota > Metazoa > Chordata > Amphibia > Anura > Hylidae > Hyla > Hyla sarda. The sequence continues at coordinate 97,449,634 of NC_079192.1, read as the reverse complement.
GGCATGACCAGATACTCAAAGTGTCCATCTCTGGTGTTAAATGCCGTTTTCCACTCGTCCCCCTCTCTGATGCGGATGAGGTTATAGGCGCCTCTTAAGTCCAATTTAGTGAAGATGTGGGCACCTTGGAGGCGATCAAAGAGTTCAGAGATGAGGGGTAAGGGGTAGCGGTTCTTAACCGTGATTTTATTAAGACCGCGGTAGTCAATGCAAGGACGTAGGGAGCCATCTTTTTTGGAGACAAAGAAAAATCCGGCTCCGGCAGGAGAGGAGGATTTACGGATAAAGCCCCTTTTTAGATTCTCCTGGACGTATTCGGACATGGCAAGAGTCTCTGGGGCAGAGAGAGGATAAATTCTGCCCCGGGGTGGAGTAGTACCCGGGAGGAGGTCGATAGGGCAATCATAAGGCCTGTGAGGAGGTAGAGTCTCAGCTTGTTTTTTGCAGAAAACATCCGCGAAGTCCATATAGGCCTTGGGGAGACCGGTTACTGGAGGAACCACAGAGTTACGGCAAGGGTTACTGGGAAGCGGTTTTAGACAGTTCTTGGAACAAGAGGACCCCCAACTCTTGATCTCCCCAGTGGACCAATCCAGGGTTGGGGAATGAAGTTGAAGCCAGGGAAGTCCAAGGAGAATCTCCGAGGTGCAATTGGGGAGGACCAAAAGTTCAATCCTCTCATGATGAGATCCGATGCTCATAAGAAGGGGCTCCGTGCGGAAACGTATGGTACAGTCCAATCTTTCATTATTTACACAATTGATGTAGAGGGGTCTGGCGAGACTGGTCACTGGGATGTTGAACTTGTTGACGAGAGAGGCCAAAATAAAATTTCCTGCAGAACCAGAGTCCAAGAAGGCCACTGTAGAGAAGGAGAAGGCAGAAGCAGACATCCGCACAGGCACAGTAAGACGTGGAGAAGCAGAGTAGACATCAAGGACTGTCTCACCTTTGTGCGGAGTCAGCGTACGTCTTTCCAGGCGGGGAGGACGGATAGGACAATCCCTCAGGAAGTGTTCGGTACTAGCACAGTACAGGCAGAGGTTCTCCATACGGCGTCGTGTCCTCTCTTGAGGTGTCAGGCGAGACCGGTCGACCTGCATAGCCTCCACGGCGGGAGGCACAGGAACAGATTGCAGGGGACCAGAGGAGAGAGGAGCCGAGGAGACGAAACGCCTCGTGCGAACAGAGTCCATATCTTGGCGGAGTTCCTGACGCCTTTCAGAAAAACGCATGTCAATGCGAGTGGCTAGGTGAATAAGTTCATGTAGATTAGCAGGAATTTCTCGTGCGGCCAGAACATCTTTAATGTTGCTGGATAGGCCTTTTTTGAAGGTCGCGCAGAGGGCCTCATTATTCCAGGACAATTCTGAAGCAAGTGTACGGAATTGTACGGCATACTCGCCAACGGAAGAATTACCCTGGACCAGGTTCAACAGGGCAGTCTCAGCAGAAGAGGCTCGGGCAGGTTCCTCAAAGACACTTCGGATTTCCGAGAAGAAGGAGTGTACTGAGGCAGTGACGGGGTCATTGCGGTCCCAGAGCGGTGTGGCCCATGACAGGGCTTTTCCGGACAGAAGACTGACTACGAAAGCCACCTTAGACCTTTCAGTGGGAAACAGGTCCGACATCATCTCCAGATGCAGGGAACATTGGGAAAGGAAGCCACGGCAAAACTTAGAGTCCCCATCAAACTTATCCGGCAAGGATAAGCGTATCCCAGGAGCGGCCACTCGCTGCGGAGGAGGTGCAGGAGCTGGCGGAGGAGATGACTGCTGAAGCTGTGGTAGCAACTGTTGTAGCATAACGGTCAGTTGAGACAGCTGTTGGCCTTGTTGCGCAATCTGTTGTGACTGCTGGGCGACCACCGTGGTGAGGTCAGCGACAACTGGCAGAGGAACTTCAGCGGGATCCATGGCCGGATCTACTGTCACGATGCCGGCTGGCAGGTAGTGGACCCTCTGTGCCAGAGAGGGATTGGCGTGGACCGTGCTAGTGGACCGGTTCTAAGCCACTACTGGTTTTCACCAGAGCCCGCCGCAAAGCGGGATGGTCTTGCTGCGGCGGTAGTGACCAGGTCGTATCCACTAGCAACGGCTCACCTCTCTGGCTGCTGAAGATAGGCGCGGTACAAGGGAGTAGGCAGAAGCAAGGTCGGACGTAGCAGAAGGTCGGGGCAGGCAGCAAGGATCGTAGTCAGGGGCAACGGCAGAAGGTCTGGAAACACTGGCAAGGGACACACAGGGAACGCTTTCACTGGCACTAAGGCAACAAGATCCGGCAAGGGAGTGCAAGGGAAGTGAGGTAATATAGGGAGTGCACAGGTGATAACTCTAATTGGAACCACTGCGCCAATCAGCGGCGCAGTGGCCCTTTAAATCGCAGAGACCCGGCGCGCGCGCGCCCTAGGGAGCGGGGCCGCGCGCGCCGGGACAGAACAGACGGGGAGCGAGTCAGGTAGGAGAGCCGGGGTGCGCATCGCGAGCGGGCGCTACCCGCATCGCGAATCGCATCCCGGCTAGCAGCAGGATCGCAGCGCCCCGGGTCAGAGGACGTGACCGGGGCGCTGCAGCGGAGGAGGTGAAGCGAGCGCTCCGGGGAGGAGCGGGAACCCGGAGCGCTCGGCGTAACAATAGATAATCCATGGAAAAAAAAAGCTTTTTGTGCCTCCGCATTAGTGTTGCTCGCGAATATTCGCAATTCGAATATTATTCGCGAATATCGCATATTCGCGAATTCGCGAATTTCGCGAATATAGCGCTATATATTCGTAATTACGAATATTCGTTTTTTTTTTTTTTTCTTCACAGTACACATCACAGTGATCATCCCTCTCTGCTTCCAGCTTGTGTGGTGTAAAGAAGGCTCTAATACTACTGTGTGAGACTGGCGTGCGAAAATTCGCATTTGCGAAAATTAGCATATGCGAATTTTCGCGTATGCTAATTTTGTATATGCTAATTTTCACATCTGTAAATTTTCGCATACGCGAATTTTCGTATATGCGAAAATAAAACGAGGGTATGACGAATATGCGAATATTCGCGAATATATGACGAATATTCGTCCATATATTCGCGAATATTCGCGAATTCGAATATGGCCTATGCCGCTCAACACTACTCCGCATAAGGTTCATTGTAGGTCCATACCAGACATGAATTGAGCTTGTGTAGATCCCCCCAGCACCACCTCCCAATGCCTCCCCCTCCCCATTGTGTTAGGTTGCCCAAATAAAATAATGGAGAGTAGTCAGTGATTATAGGAGCAAATATATTTGAGTTTCCAAACATCCAGTCCATCAATTCTTGATTTTTGTTGGACTGAAGGCTGCAACCCCTACAGTGTCTAGAATAGTGTAGTATAGGTGCAGAGAATGCATAGACAATCACAACACTGACCTACTGTATACTGTGTTCGGCAAAGTTCATTCTATGATTGTGTCTTCTAAGGCATTCATATGTTGGCAACCTGTTAAAATTGGGATGCAAATGTATGTGCATAACAGACAGGTGCCCATTTGACTTTAATGGCCCAAAGATAGGCAGCTAGTAACTACTCTCAGATAATTTTTCAAACATACACGTTTTGTCTCTGACTCAAAAGTTCAGCAATCCACGGTTTTGAGTCAATGACAAAACATATATATACAAACTTAGACACTAGCTGAACACTCTTGGACCATTAACGTCAAAGGGGCTCATGCCTGTCTATGCTCATCTATATATATCAGCATCCCATTTTGACAGGTTGCCAGCGTATGTGGGCACAAAAGTAATGTGAACCTAGCCTTAAAGAGAATCTGACAGCTGCTCACCCACACTAGACCCAGTATACTGAAGGGAACTTACATTTTTACGTTAGGTATTTCCATAGTTCTGCCCGTTACAAGGTCCTTGCAATTGCATTAAAAGCAGGGAGCAGGCTTGCACAGTTCCCCGCCTCATCAATATTTTGCCCCTGGCCTGCCCCCTTCCATGACATAAGAACTCTCATTCCCCCCTTCCCCAGCTCTCACATCACAGAAGAGGGCGGCCGGGGGTGGAATATTTATGAGGTAGGGGAGCTCCTCTTTTCCAATGTGCGCTTGAGTGAAATGGCAAGGACCTTGTAATGAGCAGAACTATGGAAATACCTGACTTAAAAATGTAAGTTAACCTTAATTTTAAAGCTCTCTACCCACACTATAATCCAGTATACTGGGTCTAGTGAACTGCTGTCAGATACTCTTTAAAGCATACTCTTTGCTCCAATGCCCGAGAATTGCTGCGTCTTACGTAATCAGATGGATTTCGAGTAGTCCAATGCTGGAGGTGCAATGCAAGTCCATTGAATCTCTGCCATTGGACTTTCGGGAATCCATCTGATCACGTCTCGGAGAAATTCTCAGGCTACTAGGGAGTTTAGATGTATCCTGCCTTGGGAGCAATTTTAAACAGTTTTAAAGGCTGCTGGTCTTTAAAGCATTACTGTCATTAAAAGTAACTTTTCACATGTTGATCAGACATGTGGAAACTGCTGAGACCTGCTGCAAATATGAGTTATTATCAGGGAAAAAGGATGGCATTGTGCTCCACTCCACTTTTCACAAGACTTATCGACAGGTAAAAAATTGTTTATAATGACAGTAACACTTTTACACGTACTATGTCCTCAGCATTCAAGGTATAGGTAGGATTGATACTATCAACAACTAAGGAGGAAAAACTCCTCGAAAGATGACTGGTCAGCTCTCCTGACATGACTGTTTTACGAAATACTTGCATTCCCCATAAAATAATTTTGGAGAACCTATTCTTACAATACTGCATTGTGTTGTTATTCCTCCGGGAAATGTTTGACCAAATTACTTACATTGTCTGATACAGTCATTGGATTGGGCAGAGTATTTGTTTAATGGTGCTTTGGATCCAGTAGGTTTAATACCAGTAAATAGTTTCCCAATACCTACAAATATACTTCAGGATCATCACAATTAGATATTAGAATACAATGTAAATGTATTTTTCTTTTCACCCTGGATGCTAAACAGTAGAACAATCGTGTAAAGGGGTTCTCCACTGCCCTGTCTTCCGGAGCTCCACTCGCAGCGTCCGGAAGTTTATTACTCCGGACGCTGTGTGCGGGCTTCCGTTTTCGAAGTCGCCCCCTCGTGATGTCACGCCCGCCCCCTCGTGACGTCACGCCCGCCCCCTCAATGAAAGTCTATGGGAAGGGGGCGCGACCGTGGTCGCGCCCCCTTCCCATAGACTTTCATTGAGGGGGCGGGCGTGACATCACGAGGGGGCGGGCGTGACGAAGACAGGGCAGGGGAGAACCCCTTTAAAACAAAACAGTGCATGAGCTCTCCATGGTCCTGAAACAGCCAGTTTACAATTCAGTCAGAAAAATAAGCAATAAAGACATTTGCCTGGTGAATTATGGTAATATATCCCTTTCCTGTTAGAACCCAAGGCTCTTCTTTATCTGTGATACTATATATTGCATGGAATGTAATTCAGTTTACAATCCATGTCAGGCTTCCTAACACAGAATACGGTAAATTTGTCATTATTATGTAACCCTGTAATCCTGTTCCAACACATCTGTGCAGTGTAAGAATTTACTTCTCCACTATAAATTATGAAAGTAAATGTGTAATGATCTTTAGGTTCTGATCACTCAGTAGGGGATATAAGTGGCTCAGAGGCTTAGGCCTGAGGTATATACAGCTTGTAATATTGAATTAAAATCTCTATATAAATGAATGCTCTCCACCAGAAGAAAAAAAGTTTGCTCTCTGCTGTCAACTATGGGATGTGGCACTTCTGTAAATCAGTGCTGTGGCCCTTAAAGAGTGGAGAATATTGGCCAAGCCAGAAACTCTTCTCGAAGAAGGAGTCACCCATATGTAGACTGCTTTTTCAGGATTCTTTCCCCTTATCAGTAAAAAGCAGGGTGACTAGCCCAAAGGCCTTTGACAAGGAAACAACCTTATAGGAGAAAGAGAGACTCTGCACCATTCTATACGGACACTCAAATAGCTGGAAAGCAGTATTTTGAAACCCCTTGCTGACAACTCAGACACCTGTGCAAGTATGGTAATGCTACAACGTTCAGAAGCTTGAAAGTTCATCCAAATCCAAGAGAAAGGAAAAAACGGAGCACTAACCGTGTTCTTGCAACATGTGACTTTATTCCTTATCCAGGTAGATACATGAAAGGGGGAGAGCGGACAGACAGGGAGACCTCCGGGCGACGGACCGTATCACGCGTCAGCGCTTCTTCAGGCCCTCTCGCTTCTTCAGGCCTTCTGTGTCAGAGGGCCTGACGAAGCGCTGACGTGTGATACGGTCTCCTTGTCTGTCCGCTCTCCCCCTTTCATGTATCTACCTGGATAAGGAATAAAGTCACATGTTGCAAGAACACGGTTAGTGCTCCGTTTTTTCCTTTCTCTTGGATTTGGATGACCTTTGACATGGAAGTTCTTCATCAAGAAGACCTACAATGGGCTATGTAAAGGCACAAATAAGCTAGTGTGAGAGCACACTCAGCTGCTGCAAACTGAACTACATCCATGTATTGTGCAATGCCTTGTCATGTGGTTTCTACATAAGGCTCATAGATATCTGGTTATTCATGTGGATGCAACGAGAAGGAAGACAAGCACACTCAACACAATTCTTGCTTCATCTGTGCTGTTTATGTAAGCCTATACAGAGACCAAGGTGCAGGGGGATGACAGAGGAGGGAGGTGGTCACGGGCTACGGAACCGTCTCACGCTACATGCGCTTCATAAGGCCCCTCGAAGGTAAATGCTCACTGCACCCCTTATTACATTCCGTGAGGGGTGTAGTTTCCAAAATAGGGTCACATGTGGGGGGGTCCACTGTTCTGACACCATGGGGGCTTTGTAAACGCACATGGCCTTAAATTCCAGACGCATTCGCTTTCCAAAAGCCCAATGGCGCCCCCTCTCTTCTGAGCATTGTAGTGCACCGCAGAGCACTTTACGTCCATACATGGGGTATTTATATACTCAGAAGAAATGGTGTTACAAATTTTGGGAGGCTTTTTTTCCTATTACCCCTTGTGAAAATGAAAAATGTGGGATAACATCAGCATTTATATCCCTTGTTACTTTCTGTGAGGGGTGTAGTTTTCAAAAAAGTGTCAGAAGTGGGTGTTTTTTTTTTTTGTTATTTTTTTTGTGTTTATGTCAGAACTGCTGTAACGATCAGCCACGCCTCAAATGTACAGTGATGGCCGCAAACGTTGGCAACACTGAAATTTCTCTAGAAAATTAAGTATTTCTCACAGAAAAGGATTGCAGTAACACATTGTGGGTTCCCGGTACCGTATTACATACCGTCCCTAGTGTAGAGGTCCCCAAAGTCAGAGTAACTACGTTCAGGTAGGGTTCCTCAGGTGGGACAGCCCCTAGTCGCCTCTCCTCAAGTCTAATTCTCTAATGTTAATATGTGTATATATTTAATAATAGTATATATTTTATAGTAATGTATAGTACTTACCTTGTTTAGCGTCGAAGGACCTTCGGTCATGTGACCATGTTGATAACCTCTATGGTATGTTGGAGGACCTTTGGAGGTCCTTGGGTCACGTGTTACCCACAAGCCTTTGTAATGGTGATTGACATCAGTATGGACCAATTAGCACTAGTCCAGCCCCTGCCCATATAAGGGAGCTGCGTCCAATTATCGCTATCTTGTGTTGCTACACTCGTGGATGCTGGACTAGCAGGACGGTTCTGCGCAACTTTCAAAGACACACTATCCCTGAAAACATACCGGCCTCAGCTGAACCAAAACCGTGAGTTCTAATCTAAACCCCCGCTAATGCTAGCGTGACTACTGGACCGCAACTAAATCCCCTAAATCCAGTGGAACAGCGCACAATACCTAAAGACTCTAAATGCTAAAGTCCCAACCTTTGTCAATCACCAAGGAAAGAAGTTTTATGCTTAGAGACTGTTCTGTTTTTGAAGCTTGCAGAAAATCTTCAGTAAAAGTTGATCCCTTTTCAGTAAACTCTCCGGTTGTGGACAATCTTTTCTTCTATACCTCCCTATCGCTCTTGGGAAGGGTGGCGGTAGGACAAGCATTACTGAGGACCCCCACCCTGGCGTCACGAATAGCAAGGGTTAACAAGCACCCTTTAGTTACTGCACAGCTACGCTCCCCATACCCTACATCCACCAGGCTACCACCACATGTTTTGCTATACACATGTTTATTGCCTTTGTATGTATTGGAACTAAACCAAAAAAGGGAGGAAAAGCAATTTGGACATAATGTCACACCAAACTTCAAAAAATGGGCTGGACAAAATTATTGGCACCTTTTCAAAATTGTGGAAAAATAAGATTGTTTCAAGCACGTGATGCTCCTTAATGTTCCTTTTTCTATTGGTAAGAAACTGTGCAGAACTCTTCTCCAGAGGAATGACATTGTCAGCAAATAAATGGAGGGGCACAGGGCTCAAATCCTGCAGGAACGCATGGGAACAGAGTTTCTGCACTTTTTACAGTGCAGTAACACTGTTCCCATTAACAGGAGTCCTACAGGACCAGCCCTTGAGTAGAAATCTTGGGGGACTTCCCACACTTTTTTTCTAAGACTTGACCCCTGGGAGGGAAGCATTGACCGATGGGTCATGGAAAGCTAGGGGGAATAAACACCAGACCTTTACGTTCTGGGGGGAAGAATAAGACATTGTTGTACAGAGCCCATGCTGATATATGGGGTCCCCAACTTAAAGGTACACTACGGCTGATATTATGGTAATATATTCTTTGCCTGTTAGGACCTAAGGCTCTTCTTTATCAGCGATAGTATACCTACATATTGCACGGAGCGTAATTCAGTTAACAAACCATGCCAGGTTTCCTAACACAGAATAAGGTAAGCTTGTCATTATTATGTAACCCACTAATCCTATTATAACTCATCTTTACAGTGTAAGATTTTACTTCTCCACAATAGATTATAAAAGTAAATGTGTAATGATCTTCAGGTTCTGATCACTCAGTAGGGGATATAAGTGGGCCTGAGGTATATACGGCTTGTAATCTTGAACAAATTGCTGCATTTCATACTTAAAAAACACATTATATGTAACTCTGGGTAACTCGATTAATACATCTGGATATCTGTATTACATTACATAACAGTTAAAGCAGAAAATACAGGTCTAGCACAGTCAGATTCATTATTTGATGCTTTAGGACTGATTCGTTTTTTGCATTGTTATGCACTTATAGCATATCCATATACAATGCATTTGGAAAGTTTTCAAACCCTTTCCCCATCATTCTGCACTAAATACACCATAATGAGAATAAGAAAATAGAATTGAACACATTTTTGCAAACTTATTAAAAATAAAATGTTACATGGAAATAAGTATATGAACCCTTTCAGTTGGGGTGCTCTGTTAGTGCTGTGTATAATGCAGCATTTTGTATATAGAATAATGAAACAGCACTTTTGTTCTCTGCATATACATACAGTGGGGATCCAAAGTTTGGGCACCCCAGGTAAAAATTTGTATTAATGTGCATAAAGAAGCCAAGGAAAGATGGAAAAATCTCCAAAGGGCATCAAATTACAGATTAGACATTCTTAGAATATGTCAACAAAAGTAAGATTTTATTTCCATCATTTACACTTTCAAGATAACAGAAAACAAAAAAATTGCGTCTGCAAAAGTTTGGGCACCCAGCAGAGTTAATATCTTGTACTGCCCCCTTTGGCAAGTATCACAGCTTGTAAACACTTTTTGTAGCCAGCTAAGAGTCTTTCAATTCTTGTTTGAGGTATCTTTACCCATTCTTCCTTACAAAAGTCTTCCAGTTCTTTGAGATTTCTGGGCTGTCTGTCACGCACTGCTCTTTTAAGGTCTATCCATAGATTTGCAATAATGTTGAGGTCAGGAGATTGTGAGGTGTGTTTAGGATCATTATCCATTTGTAGAAGCCATCCTCTCTTTAACTTCAGCTTTTTCACAGATGACATCAAGTTAGCATCCAAAATTTGCTGAAATTTTATTGAATCCATTTTTCCTTCTACTTGTGAGATGTTCCCTGTGCCACTGGGTGCAATACAACCCCATAGCATGATTGATCCACCCCTACGCTTAACCGTTGGACAGAGGTTCTTTTCATTAAATTCTGTTCCCCTTCTTCTCCAAACGTACCTGTTATGATTCGGCTAGCTGGATGTGGATCCACTGTGTCAGCGAGGGATTGGCGTGGACCGTGTCGGTGGACCGGTTCTAGGGTTGCTACTGGTTTTCACCAGAGCCCGCCGCAAAGCGGGATGGTCTTGCTGCGGCGGTAGCAACCAGGTCGTATCCACCGGCAACGGCTCAACCTCGCTGACTGCTGAGAAGGCTTGGGACAGAAGGACTAGACAGAGGCAAGGTCAGACGTAGCAGAAGGTCGGGGCAGGCGGCAAGGTTCGTAGTCAATGAGGATAGCAGAAGATCTGGAACACAGGCTTTGGACAACACTAACGCTTTCTCTGGCACAAGGCAACATGATCCGGCAAGGAAGTGCAGGGGAAGTGAGGTAATATGGACAGGGAGCAGGTGGAAGCTAATCAGACTGATTGGGCCAGGCACCAATCACTGGTGCACTGGCCCTTTAAATCTTAGAGATCTGGCGCGCGCGCCCTAGAGAGCGGAGCCGCGCACGCCAGAACATGACAGCCGGGGACCGGGACGGGTAAGTGACTTGGGATGCGATTTGCGAGCGGGCGCGTCCCGCTATGCGAATCGCATCCCCGCCGGCAATGTCAGTGCAGCGCTCCCGGTCAGCGGGTCTGACCGGGGCGCTGCTGAGAGAGAGACGCCGCGAGCGCTCCGGGGAGGAGCAGGGACCCGGAGCGCTTGCCGTAACAGTACCTTTGCTCATTCTGGCCAAAAAGTTCAATTTTAACCTCATCGGTCCACAGAACTTGCTTCCAAAATGCATCAGACTTGTCTATATGTTTATTTGCAAAGATCAAATACTGATTTTTGTTGTGAGGACGTAGAAGAGTTTTTCTTCTGATGATTCTTCCATGAAGACCATATTTGTACAAGTATCTCTTTAGAATGGAATAGTGTACCACAATTTCAGTGTCTGCCAGATCTTTCTGGAAGGGATTATGCAGTCAAACGTGGGTTTTGAATAGTTTTTCTCACAATCCTGCGAACTGTCCTGTCTGATATTTTTCTTAGTCTTCCAGCTCTTGCTTTAACTTCCACTGTTCCTGATGACTGCCATTTCTTAATTACATTCTGAACAGGGGATATTGAAATCTGAAAACGTTTTGCTTTCTTCTTATAACCTTCTCCAGCTTTATGAGTGTCAACTATTTTCAGTTTCAGATTTCTAGACAACTGCTTAGAAGAACCCATGGTGCTGATTGTTGGGGCAAGGTCAGATGAGTCTGGGCATTTAAAACCTTTAAGATTGACATCACCTGGTCTTCCCAGATGATGACTGAGAACAATCCATGACACTGGCAGGTCTCACCTTTGCAAAGGGGGCAGTACATGCTATACATTCTGCAGGGTGCCCAAACTTTTGCAGATGCCATTTTTTTGTTTTCTGTTATTTTGAAAGTGTAAATGATGGAAATAAAATCTAACTTTTGTTGACATATTATAAGAATGTCTAATCTGTAATCTGATGCCTTTTGGAGATTTTTCCATCTTTCCTTGGCTTTTTTTATGCACATTAATACAAATTTTTACTTGGGGTGCCCAAACTTTTGATCCCCACTGTAACTGCAGTGGGAAGCTGCGTGGAGACAGACAGGGGAGTATGCTACACAAGCGTGAGAAAGAGCGTGCGGACGCGCTAATTGCATACTTCCCTGTCTGTCTCCATGCAGTTCCCCGCTGCAGTTTTGAATATGTACAGTAGAAAATAAAGAAATAAAAAGTTAAGCTGATGGTGAGTGCCATTGTTTCATAATTCTATATACAAAATGCTCTTCCAAAAGCTGGCTGCCCCACCAAATTAAGCAGGGGAAAAAGGCATTGGTAATAGAGGTGACTAAAAAGCCAATGGTCACTATGGCTGAACTCAAAAGATCCTGCTGATGCTGAAAGACAACTGCAGTACTCCACCAATCTGGGCTTTATGGGCATAAAGAAGCCTCTCCTAAAATTCACAGGAAACCCACCTGATGTTTGCAAAAAAAATAAAGCTTGCTGTGGATTATAGTTGTGCACCAGCTACAGAGCCACAGGTTGCAGAATACTGTTCTATAGTACAGTACAGCAGCTGACCCAAAACTAGAACAAATTCCAGCATGCTCTGATGTAGCCTTTGGCTCTGCAGGAGCACCAAAACTATGACTCCCTGCATGTTGCACTATAACGTATAGTGCAACATACTGGGAGTAATAATACAATTATCGAAAAAACAATACTAATAAAAGTGGACGGGGCAAGTAATTTCTGGTTTCTGGGGCAAGCACATCCAAAATGTTCTATTTCGGTGGCAAATTTTAATTTCGGTGCACCACTTACCTAAAGGGCTTTAACTGTAGAAAAAATAAAAACAACTTAATTCTCTGGTCTCATGAAAGTAAGATTTTTGCCTCAATTTGGAGAAAAACAGACAGTGCTCATCACCTGCCCAATACATCCCTACAGTGAAGCACAGTGGGGTAAAATAATGCTATAGATAACACAGGAGTGGCTTGGGGACAACTCTGTGAAGGGGTCTTATGTGGCCCAGACAGAGCCATGACCGATAGTCCCCATCCAAACTGACGGGGCTTGAGAGGGTCTGCAAAGAAAATTGAGTGAAAAGCACCAAAACCAGGTGTACAGACCTTGTGTCTTAATCTCCAAGAAAACTGGAGGCTGTAATCACTGCTAAAGGGGCTTGAACTAAGTCCTGAGTAAAGAGTCTGAATACTTATGTCATTTTAATGTTTTAGTTTATCCTTTTTAATAAATTAGTAAAGGTTTAGAACATTCTCTCCTAACTTTGTCATTATGGGGTATTGAATGCAGAATGGTGAGGTATTGAGTACAGAATGTTTTAGATTCTTATACAAGAGCACCTTACAGCAAACCTGTCGTTTGAAAAGATTTTGTATAAACCTGCATGGTTGTTACGCCGAGCACTCCGGGTCCCTGCTCCTCCCCGGAGCGCTCGCGGAGTTCTTCTCTGTGCAGCGCCCCTGTCAGACTCGCTGACCGGGAGCGCTGCACTGGTATCACCGGCGGGGATGCGATCCGCGTAGCGGGACGAGCCCGCCCGCGGGTCGCATCCCAATCTTCTCACCTGCCCTGTCCTCTTGCTGTTCCGTCCCGGCGCGCGTGCGCCGGCTCTCTTAAATTTAAAGGGCCAGTGCACCATTAATTGGTGCCTGGCCCAATCAGTACCTACACCTGCTCCATGTGTATATAAACCCACTTCCCCTTCCTGTCCTTGCCAGATCTTGTTGCCTTGTGCCCTGTGAAAGCGTTTAGTGTGTTCCCAAGCCTGTGTACCCAGACCTTCTGCTGTTGCCCCTGACCGACTCTTGCTGCCTGCCCTGACCTTCTGCTACGTCCGACCTTGCTCTTGCCTTATCCCTTGTACCGCGCCTGTCTCAGCTGTCAGCTGGGGTTGAGTCGCTATCGGGTGGAACGACCTGGGGGTTACCTGCCGCTGCAAGCCCATCCTGCTTTGCGGCGGGCTCTGGTAAAAACCAGTAACCCCTTAGACTCCGTTCCCCTGGTACGGCCCACGCCATCACCCCACTGACACAGAGGATCCACCACCAGTGTCCTCGCTGCATACCAGTCCGGATCCTGACATGCAGCGAGGACACTGGTTTTATTATATTAACCTTTAGGACAAGATGACAATGTGATTTTAGTAAGCTCACTGCTGTTTTTAGGCCCCTAAGATTCCCCATAATAATGCAGAGCCATTTCCGGTTCTTTCCATTTTAGGGGGCTGGACCAGAACTGGGCTGTCTGCCAGTAGTATAAACTGTTACGCCGAGCGCTCCGGGTTCCCGCTCCTCCCCGGAGCGCTCGCTTCACCTCCTCCGCTGCAGCGCCCCGGTCACGTCCTCTGACCCGGGGCGCTGCGATCCTGCTGCTAGCCGGGATGCGATTCGCGATGCGGGTAGCGCCCGCTCGCGATGCGCACCCCGGCTCTCCTACCTGACTCGCTCCCCGTCTGTTCTGTCCCGGCGCGCGCGGCCCCGCTCCCTAGGGCGCGCGCGCGCCGGGTCTCTGCGATTTAAAGGGCCACTGCGCCGCTGATTGGCGCAGTGGTTCCAATTAGAGTTATCACCTGTGCACTCCCTATATTACCTCACTTCCCTTGCACTCCCTTGCCGGATCTTGTTGCCTTAGTGCCAGTGAAAGCGTTCCCTGTGTGTCCCTTGCCAGTGTTTCCAGACCTTCTGCCGTTGCCCCTGACTACGATCCTTGCTGCCTGCCCCGACCTTCTGCTACGTCCGACCTTGCTTCTGCCTACTCCCTTGTACCGCGCCTATCTTCAGCAGCCAGAGAGGTGAGCCGTTGCTAGTGGATACGACCTGGTCACTACCGCCGCAGCAAGACCATCCCGCTTTGCGGCGGGCTCTGGTGAAAACCAGTAGTGGCTTAGAACCGGTCCACTAGCACGGTCCACGCCAATCCCTCTCTGGCACAGAGGGTCCACTACCTGCCAGCCGGCATCGTGACAGTAGATCCGGCCATGGATCCCGCTGAAGTTCCTCTGCCAGTTGTCGCTGACCTCACCACGGTGGTCGCCCAGCAGTCACAACAGATTGCGCAACAAGGCCAACAGCTGTCTCAACTGACCGTTATGCTACAACAGTTGCTACCACAGCTTCAGCAGTCATCTCCTCCGCCAGCTCCTGCACCTCCTCCGCAGCGAGTGGCCGCTCCTGGGATACGCTTATCCTTGCCGGATAAGTTTGATGGGGACTCTAAGTTTTGCCGTGGCTTCCTTTCCCAATGTTCCCTGCATCTGGAGATGATGTCGGACCTGTTTCCCACTGAAAGGTCTAAGGTGGCTTTCGTAGTCAGTCTTCTGTCCGGAAAAGCCCTGTCATGGGCCACACCGCTCTGGGACCGCAATGACCCCGTCACTGCCTCAGTACACTCCTTCTTCTCGGAAATCCGAAGTGTCTTTGAGGAACCTGCCCGAGCCTCTTCTGCTGAGACTGCCCTGTTGAACCTGGTCCAGGGTAATTCTTCCGTTGGCGAGTATGCCGTACAATTCCGTACACTTGCTTCAGAATTGTCCTGGAATAATGAGGCCCTCTGCGCGACCTTCAAAAAAGGCCTATCCAGCAACATTAAAGATGTTCTGGCCGCACGAGAAATTCCTGCTAATCTACATGAACTTATTCACCTAGCCACTCGCATTGACATGCGTTTTTCTGAAAGGCGTCAGGAACTCCGCCAAGGTATGGACTCTGTTCGCACGAGGCGTTTCGTCTCCTCGGCTCCTCTCTCCTCTGGTCCCCTGCAATCTGTTCCTGTGCCTCCCGCCGTGGAGGCTATGCAGGTCGACCGGTCTCGCCTGACACCTCAAGAGAGGACACGACGCCGTATGGAGAACCTCTGCCTGTACTGTGCTAGTACCGAACACTTCCTGAGGGATTGTCCTATCCGTCCTCCCCGCCTGGAAAGACGTACGCTGACTCCGCACAAAGGTGAGACAGTCCTTGATGTCTACTCTGCTTCTCCACGTCTTACTGTGCCTGTGCGGATGTCTGCTTCTGCCTTCTCCTTCTCTACAGTGGCCTTCTTGGACTCTGGTTCTGCAGGAAATTTTATTTTGGCCTCTCTCGTCAACAGGTTCAACATCCCAGTGACCAGTCTCGCCAGACCCCTCTACATCAATTGTGTAAATAATGAAAGATTGGACTGTACCATACGTTTCCGCACGGAGCCCCTTCTTATGAGCATCGGATCTCATCATGAGAGGATTGAACTTTTGGTCCTCCCCAATTGCACCTCGGAGATTCTCCTTGGACTTCCCTGGCTTCAACTTCATTCCCCAACCCTGGATTGGTCCACTGGGGAGATCAAGAGTTGGGGGTCCTCTTGTTCCAAGAACTGTCTAAAACCGCTTCCCAGTAACCCTTGCCGTAACTCTGTGGTTCCTCCAGTAACCGGTCTCCCCAAGGCCTATATGGACTTCGCGGATGTTTTCTGCAAAAAACAAGCTGAGACTCTACCTCCTCACAGGCCTTATGATTGCCCTATCGACCTCCTCCCGGGTACTACTCCACCCCGGGGCAGAATTTATCCTCTCTCTGCCCCAGAGACTCTTGCCATGTCCGAATACGTCCAGGAGAATCTAAAAAGGGGCTTTATCCGTAAATCCTCCTCTCCTGCCGGAGCCGGATTTTTCTTTGTCTCCAAAAAAGATGGCTCCCTACGTCCTTACATTGACTACCGCGGTCTTAATAAAATCACGGTTAAGAACCGCTACCCCTTACCCCTCATCTCTGAACTCTTTGATCGCCTCCAAGGTGCCCACATCTTCACTAAATTGGACTTAAGAGGCGCCTATAACCTCATCCGCATCAGAGAGGGGGACGAGTGGAAAACGGCATTTAACACCAGAGATGGACACTTTGAGTATCTGGTCATGCCCTTTGGACTGTGCAATGCCCCTGCCGTCTTCCAAGACTTTGTCAATGAAATTTTTCGTGATCTATTATACTCCTGTGTTGTGGTATATCTGGACGATATCCTAATTTTTTCTGCCAATCTAGAGGAACACCGCCGGCATGTCCGTATGGTTCTTCAGAGACTTCGTGACAACCAACTCTATGCCAAAATTGAGAAATGTCTGTTTGAATGCCAATCTCTTCCTTTTCTAGGATATTTGGTCTCTGGCCAGGGACTACAGATGGATCCAGACAAACTCTCTGCCGTCTTAAATTGGCCACGCCCCTCCGGACTCCGTGCTATCCAACGCTTTTTGGGGTTCGCCAATTATTACAGGCAATTTATTCCACATTTTTCTACCATTGTGGCTCCTATCGTGGCTTTAACCAAGAAAAATGCTGATCCCAAGTCCTGGCCTCCTCAAGCAGAAGACTCCTTTAAACAACTCAAGTCTGCCTTTTCTTCGGCTCCCGTGCTCTCCAGACCTGACCCTTCCAAACCCTTCCTATTGGAGGTTGATGCCTCCTCAGTAGGAGCTGGAGCTGTTCTTCTACAAAAAAATCCTTCCGGGCATGCTGTCACTTGTGGTTTTTTCTCTAGGACCTTCTCTCCAGCGGAGAGGAACTACTCCATCGGGGATCGAGAACTTCTAGCCATTAAATTAGCACTTGAGGAATGGAGGCATCTGCTGGAGGGATCAAGATTTCCTGTTATTATCTACACCGACCACAAGAACCTCTCCTACCTCCAGTCGGCCCAACGGCTGAATCCTCGCCAGGCCCGGTGGTCTCTGTTCTTTGCCCGATTTAATTTTGAGATTCACTTTCGTCCTGCCGATAAGAACATTAGAGCCGATGCTCTCTCTCGTTCCTCGGATGCCTCAGAAGTTGATCTCCCTCCGCAACACATCATTCCACCTGACTGCCTGATCTCCACTTCTCCTGCCTCCATCAGACAGACTCCTCCAGGAAAGACCTTTGTTTCTCCACGCCAACGCCTCGGAATCCTCAAATGGGGTCACTCCTCCCATCTCGCAGGTCATGCGGGCATCAAGAAATCTGTGCAACTCATCTCCCGCTTCTATTGGTGGCCAACTCTGGAGACGGATGTTGGGGACTTTGTGCGAGCCTGCACTATCTGTGCCCGGGATAAGACTCCTCGCCAGAAGCCCGCTGGTTTTCTTCATCCTCTGCCTGTCCCCGAACAGCCTTGGTCTCTGATTGGTATGGATTTTATTACTGATTTACCCCCTTCCCGTGGCAACACCGTTATTTGGGTGGTCGTTGATCGATTCTCCAAAATGGCACATTTCATTCCTCTTCCTGGTCTTCCTTCTGCGCCTCAGTTGGCTAAACAATTTTTTGTACACATTTTTCGTCTTCACGGGTTGCCTACGCAGATTGTCTCGGATAGAGGGGTCCAATTCGTGTCTAAATTCTGGAGAGCTCTCTGTAAACAACTCAAGATTAAATTAAATTTTTCCTCTGCATATCATCCCCAGTCCAATGGACAAGTAGAAAGAATTAACCAGATCCTGGGTGATTATTTGCGACATTTTGTTTCCTCCCGCCAGGATGACTGGGCAGATCTCCTTCCATGGGCCGAATTCTCGTATAACTTCAGGGTCTCTGAATCTTCCTCCAAATCCCCATTTTTCGTGGTGTACGGCCGTCACCCTCTTCCCCCCCTCCCTACCCCCTTGCCCTCTGGTCTGCCCGCTGTGGATGAAATTTCTCGTGACCTTTCCATTATATGGAGAGAGACCCAAAATTCTCTCTTACAGGCTTCTTCACGCATGAAGAGGTTCGCGGATAAGAAAAGAAGAGCTCCCCCCGTTTTTTCCCCTGGAGACAAGGTATGGCTCTCCGCTAAATATGTCCGCTTCCGTGTCCCTAGCTACAAGTTGGGACCACGCTATCTTGGTCCTTTCAAAATTCTGTGTCAAATTAATCCTGTCTCTTATAAACTTCTTCTTCCTCCTTCTCTTCGTATCCCTAATGCCTTTCACGTCTCTCTTCTCAAACCACTCATCCTCAACCGTTTTTCTCCCAAATCTGTTCCTCCCACTCCTGTTTCCGGCTCCTCGGACGTCTTCTCGGTCAAGGAGATTTTGGCTGCCAAAAAGGTCAGAGGAAAAAATTTTTTTTTAGTAGACTGGGAGGGTTGTGGTCCTGAAGAGAGATCCTGGGAACCTGAGGACAACATCCTTGACAAAAGTCTGCTCCTCAGGTTCTCAGGCTCCAAGAAGAGGGGGAGACCCAAGGGGGGGGGTACTGTTACGCCGAGCGCTCCGGGTTCCCGCTCCTCCCCGGAGCGCTCGCTTCACCTCCTCCGCTGCAGCGCCCCGGTCACGTCCTCTGACCCGGGGCGCTGCGATCCTGCTGCTAGCCGGGATGCGATTCGCGATGCGGGTAGCGCCCGCTCGCGATGCGCACCCCGGCTCTCCTACCTGACTCGCTCCCCGTCTGTTCTGTCCCGGCGCGCGCGGCCCCGCTCCCTAGGGCGCGCGCGCGCCGGGTCTCTGCGATTTAAAGGGCCACTGCGCCGCTGATTGGCGCAGTGGTTCCAATTAGAGTTATCACCTGTGCACTCCCTATATTACCTCACTTCCCTTGCACTCCCTTGCCGGATCTTGTTGCCTTAGTGCCAGTGAAAGCGTTCCCTGTGTGTCCCTTGCCAGTGTTTCCAGACCTTCTGCCGTTGCCCCTGACTACGATCCTTGCTGCCTGCCCCGACCTTCTGCTACGTCCGACCTTGCTTCTGCCTACTCCCTTGTACCGCGCCTATCTTCAGCAGCCAGAGAGGTGAGCCGTTGCTAGTGGATACGACCTGGTCACTACCGCCGCAGCAAGACCATCCCGCTTTGCGGCGGGCTCTGGTGAAAACCAGTAGTGGCTTAGAACCGGTCCACTAGCACGGTCCACGCCAATCCCTCTCTGGCACAGAGGGTCCACTACCTGCCAGCCGGCATCGTGACATAAACACAGTTATTTCCATTATGCTAGATGTCTGGCCAATGACAGGACAGTAAATATTTCTTACTGCTATGCCAAGACATGTTGCTGATCAAAGTGCTCTAAAAAGAACAGGCTGAAACTGTGCTGCAGTCTGATTTACATTACAGTACTATAGGTGACATGTGGAGGGAGAAGTGGTTACTAAGGGATTGGCTTCGCAAGGTTCTATAGAAACAGAATGGAAAAAACAGCAGCATGGGGGGGGGTTACACTAAACACTGAACTGCTGCGAGGAAGTCTTGTATTCACTAAAAAGAAAAGAGGTGCTCTTCTTGACAACCAATTAAATGACTATAAAAACAGAATAGGAACTGTCATAATGGGCATAGCTTTTTAAGCCCAGTGACTGCACTGTGCAGGTACAAACAACATGCCAAGGAGGGCATCTACTTCATCCAAGGAAAGAAGGTTTCACCATAATCACTGACAAAGATCCTTTACTGTAAGAGCAGTGGGCTTTCTTGAAAAATATTACAAGTTAGGAGAATGTCGATCTAGGGATTTATTTAGCATCAGGAAGGCATTTTTTGCCTAAAATGTGCCAATTCGCACCTGCATTCCCTACTTCTGCATTAACACAACACAGTAGGGCTATAGGTTGAACCTGATGGAATTTTGAATTTCTTTTTTGCCTCATCAGCTTGGTAGCTATATAACTATATGGCATAGTGGTCAATTTTTATAGACAAAAATGTGCTTTCTGCCTCTTTCAGACACAAAGCATAGTAGTAAGACACCACTGAGAATAAGAAAAGTATCAAGATTTTCGTAATTGTTCCCTGGTAAACTCCAATACCTGATCTGCCTCGCTGGCACGTGCCCCATGCATTTAATTAGGCAGAATGTGTGGCATCTGCTCATGTTTGTCCTTATTTCTATATGAGATTAAACAAACTTAGTGAGTTAAACTGTTTATTAAATGCAAAGGTAAGTAAGCCCCCACGGGATGTACAGAAGAGGCGGCACATGTCAATAATTGGCCAAGTGTATTTGTGTTCAGATATAAATTATTACTAGATTTCTAATTCACTTCCTTGGTGAAGATTTAAAAATAAACAGTAGATATTGACAGACAGGTAAGAAGAGGGACGAAAGACAGACAGATAGATTGATGGTACTGTATGTCACTTGCATTATGATATATTATACACATTCTTCTGACCTTGCTGTCAACCATATTGATTAAGAATAGTCCTTTATATTCTTCATTCATCAACATCTTGTGATTATTCTGCTAGTTCAAGACCATACACTGCTTTGCCCACAATATTCTATTACAGCTCATCAAAACAGAGGAGGGCTAAAGCACTGTGCCAAACAAGAAGCCCTTTTTTCATATTAAGACATGTGTAGGTAATAATAGAATACATTAAACAGAAGATCCCCTTTATTATCCATATATATATATATATATATATATATATACATACATACAGGGTGGGCCATTTATATGGATACACCTTAATAAAATGGGAATGGTTGGTGATATTAACTTCCTGTTTGTGGCACATTAGTATATGTGAGGGGGGAAACTTTTCAAGATGGGTGGTGACCATGGCGGCCATTTTGAAGTCAGCCATTTTGAATCCAACTTTTGTTTTTTCAATAGGAAGAGGGTCATGTGACACATCAAACTTATTGGCAATTTCACAAGAAAAACAATGATGTGCTTGATTTTAACGTAACTTTATTCTTTCATTAGTTATTTACAAGTTTATGACCACTTATAAAATGTGTTCAATGTGCTGCCCACAAGGCCACTGGATAAACCTCACGGCCACTGGCTATGCAAAATTGCTACATGATGATGTGTTTCCCTCTTTATGCAATGAAGCTGGCACGTTCCCTGAGT
Source organism: Hyla sarda (assembly GCF_029499605.1). Taxonomy (NCBI): domain Eukaryota; kingdom Metazoa; phylum Chordata; class Amphibia; order Anura; family Hylidae; genus Hyla; species Hyla sarda. Next base: position 97,428,129 of record NC_079192.1, on the reverse strand, counting down.
TTTTCCAGCAAGATGGTGCACCACCACATTATGGGTGCCAGGTCCGAGCATTCCTAGATGAACAGTTTCCTGGAAAGTGGATTGGTCGGCGTGGGCCAGTTGAATGGCCCCCATGGTCTCCCGATCTGACCCCCTTAGACTTTTATCTTTGGGGTCATCTGAAGGCAATTGTCTATGCTGTGAAGATACGAGATGTGCAGCACCTGAAACTACGGATACTGGAAGCCTGTGCTATCATTTCTCCTGCGGTGTTGCTATCAGTGTGTGAAGAGTGGGAGAAGAGGGTTGCATTGACAATCCAACACTTATACATTTTATAAGTGGTCAGAAACTTGTAAATAACTCATGAAAGAATAAAGTTACGTTAAAACCAAGGACATCATTGTTTTTCTTGTGAAATTCCCAGTAAATTTGATGTGTCACATGACCCTCTTCCTATTGAAAAAACAAAAGTTGGATTCAAAATGTCCGACTTCAAAATGTCCGCCATGGTCACCACCCATCTTGAAAAGTTTCCCCCCTCACATATACTAATGTGCCACAAACAGGAAGTTAATATCACCAACCATTCCCATTTTATTAAGGTGTATCCATATGAATGGCCCTCCCTGTATATAAGCCCTGGGTTGGGCTTATATGTGTGCTAGGATATAAATTTAACCTATAATCAGAAATGTTAATTTATAATCAGATTTACAGACTATGCAGAGATTAAGGAATGACGGTTTAACCTATCTACTGCTGATCACAGACTATAGTACTATGAATACATGGAGGCAGATTGACTAATACTGTATAATTTAAAGACAGTGTAAACGTAGACCACACAGTCTAAGAGCACGTCTCGTTTCTAAAGGGTCTATTCACACAGCAGAATTTCACTTGCACAATTCCGCCTCAAATTAAAGCTCATAGGCTTCTATGGGATTCCACAAACCCATTCGCACTTCTGAATTTCCGCTTGTGGAATTCTGCAAGCGGTAATTCTGCTGTGTGAATAGACCCTTACAGTGGTGCAAGCTGTCTGGTAAACCTAGTGCATCTTTGCCTGTATAGTCTACATTTGGACCAACTACTAGCTGATTTAGGTAACACTTAAAATTGTTGGAAACATTTTGGCTTGCAAAGTTCCATTCAAGCCACACTTTCCACTAAGCCACTGCCACTTGTTAATTGAGGCACAAAAGTGTCTAAAAATGTCTAAATGTGGCGTTAGCCATGGACACCTGTTTTTGATGCATTTGCAATAGTAAATCTGCCGCTTATATTTTGTAGATATTCCAGTATCAAAAGACTCTCATTAACATTACCTTTCCCAGTGGCTGCAGACATTGGGATCCTCTGGATTTAGCAAAACAGCAGTTCCTAGCACCAGACACAGGATGAACACCTTGACAGTCCACCTCACAGCCGCAAAAAGCTTCATTCTGACACCTGGAAGGTAAAGAAGTCATCAAAATGGTGGCCACCGATGAAAGCTCTGACTTTACACCTAAAAAGGACTTTTATTGCAGATCGTCTAGAAATGTTATGAAAGAACAAGAAGATTATGGGTGGTTGTCTATTGTCAAGGTCAACCTTTTTGTTTTATACTCATATATTGAAATATTAAAAGGAACATTCCAGCATTTTTTTTCTTCAGCCTTTGAGCCCATGATGCCGAGGTTTAATACTGTGTAATATGCTTCTATTACCTTCATGGGCTGATTTGTCCTGTTTTCATGAATGGGACCCACAACATAACTAGTACATTTCTTACACCCTGCAATCCACCCACTGCAGCATAGCCACACCCCTTGGAGACCATGTGACTTATGACATATTGTCTCTCACTCATTTATACCTTTATCTTAGTATAGATACATGTGTATCCCAGGCAGTATAACATTCACTGGGGGATATTTATCAAAGTTGTCTATGTCCCGCATCAATATAGACCAAACTACAGCGGGTTAGGCCGGTCTATTGTGCGCCTAATTTATCAAATGGCGCGCGGCTCTTGATAAATTCTGCGCACGGACTTCGGGATCTATGGTTTAAACCTGCTCCAGCATGGTCTGACATTTCGGCGTACTTTCAGCCGATGCGACTTGTCGCGGAAAAGTCGCTTTTGGTAAATTCAGCACCAATGCATTTCCATCTAAAATAGACTAGAATGCATCATGTTCTAAAAATCCTCTACAGCAAAAGTCGCAGAAAAGTCGCACATATTTAGACTGCGACTTTCTGTGCGACAAATTTAGACAGGAAAAACCAGTCTAAATCCTTTGATAAATCTCCCCCATTTACTCTAAATTTATCAACCATGGGGGAGATTTATCAAAATCTGTGCAGAGGAAGAGTGGTGCAGTTGCCCATAGCAACCAATCAGATTGCTTCTTTCATTTTCCACAGGCCTCTAAAGAGGCCTGTGGAAAATGAAAGAAGCAATCTGATTGGTTGCTATGGGCAACTTCACCACTCTTCCTCTGCACAGGTTTTGATAAATCTCCCCCCATATCTCCTGGAGGTTTGTTCCAAGTATCTACTACTCTGTCAGTAAAATAATATTTTCGCACATTGCTTCAACCTCTGAAATTCCTATAATTGCACTCCCAAGGTTTGTAATAAAGGAAGATGGATTTGCAAAAAAATATACAGTTTTGCAAGGTAAAGGTAAAAGTGGTGTTAGAATGTACTTGCAGAAAATGTCTGACATGTCAGCGAGACTTGTTAAAAGTTTTAATCAGTATTGATTCGGCTGCAGGTATCGTAGTATACCGAACCATTGAAAGACTCCAACACTCTATTTGTGTCTCTAAAGAGAGCTAAGCAAAGCCGATCACAGCCAAAATGGGCACAGAAATTATTTATGGGGGTACTTTTTTCTTTTTTAAGTCAACTGGTGCCAGAAAGTTAAACAGATTTGTAAATTACTTATATTAAAAAATCTTAATCCTTTCAGTACTTATTAGCAGCTGAATACTACAGAGGAAATTATTTTCTTTTCGGAACACAGCGCTCTCTTCCGACATCATGACCACAGTGCTCTCTGCTGACATCTCTGTCCATTTTAAGAACTGTCCAGAGTAGGAGAAAATCCCGATAGCAAACATATGCTGCTCTGGACAGTTCCTAAAATAGACAGAGATGTCAGCAGAGAGCACTGTGGTCATGATGTCAGCAGAGAGCTCTGTGTTTCAAAAAGAAAAGAATTTACTCTGTAGTATTCAGCAGCTAATAAGTACTGGAAGGATTAAGATTTTTTTAATAGAAGTAATTTACAAATCAACCTACAGAACCAAAAGGGACTTGGTTATATATCCATATACTATAATCAGTGATTACTATTACTTATCAATAAATAGTTACCATCTGTGTTTATATTTTTTGCAAATAATTCCAAGCTTCGTAGCACAATAAGCTACAAGCTGACTTGTATGGGCATCCACTTGGCAAATGGGGATCAACGTATTTAAGTATAAAATATATATATATATATATATATATATATATATATATATATATAAATATAAATGGACCATACAAAAAATATTGGGAAAAACTGTTCCAGGTAAAATCCCCTTAAAAGACATGAGTGCACTTCCTCTGTCTGGGGAGAAAAGGTTTAGTCTCCAGGGGTCTCCTTAATTCATGGAACAATCTACCTCAGGAACTGGTCACAGCAGGAACAGTTGTAGTCTTCAAAACAGGGTTTGATACATTCTTAGAACAAAATAACATGAATGTGTATGTATAAATATAGAATGACACCCCCCTCTCCTTTATCTCTTTTGTGGTGGCCCAGTACAGGAGGTGTTACCCCGTACCCTTGCTGCCCTGTCCGCCAGCCTCCCTTCAGTGTCCCCTGAGACCCTTGTACTTGTTTCCCCCTTGTGTATATGTTTTGCTATGTATTATAGTATATAATGTGTTATTGCTTTAAGAAATGTACCATGTGATTGTTACCCAGGAGGTACCAGTGACCATGTGATCCCAGGGGTGACCTATGGGCTCCCTGCTAGTTTCCCCCATATAAGCCTCTGCTCGCTCTCTTGGAGCTTAGAGCTCTTGTTGCTGAGGTCCAGTGCAGTCAAGTCGAGTCTAGGTGTGTGTTCAGAGTCATTGGAGGCGTCAAGTCAAGTCTGCAGCCACAGTCAATTGCAAGTGGGCTACAGTCATAGCTTTGTCAGTTGTCAGTTAACTCAGTCCCTGTCAGCAACTGTCAAGTCAGCGTGGCCTGCATTAAAATTGTCCAGTCCTACTACAAGTCCCAGCAAGCCCTTAAGGTCTCTGAGTCACTGGTCACCTCCTTGGGCCCTGGCTGAACTGTATAGACTTTACCATCTGTCTACCCTCAGTAAAGCTACCATTATCCGTAACTTGGCGATGGAGTCATTATTGCCCCCGTGCCTAGCCCAGGATCCAGCGGTATACCTTCGGGTGGTATCGAGGATAAACCACGCCCTGGCGTCATGAATACAAGGGGTTAATTCCATCTGCCCCTAGGGTAACAACATCTGGCCTCATCACACCCCGTTACCACATTTTGGTTGCACTTGACGGACATGTGTCATTTTTCAAGTGTACTAACTATGTGACTATATAAATGGCAAGTACAATAGCTAAAACCTATTCTACCAAATAAGTTCTATTATACATTATACAGCCCAGTACTCCTAGACACGACAAGTAAAGGGCAAATGCCTAATAACATACAGACCGATGTGTCTCTCTGTTCTGGGAAGCCCCCAGCCACCTAAGCCTATACCAGCATGAGAGACCTGGTATTACAGCTGTCATACAGACTGTCGGGGCATGCTGGGAGTTGTAGTTCTGCAACAGCTGGAGGCACCCTGGTTGGGAAACACTGTTAAACACATTCTAAAAACTCGATATGTGTTCTAAATCCACTAAACAGATGAGAAGCACAAGCTGCATTTATAAAATATTCCATGTCTGTGCAAATAGCCCCATGGAGCAATGTTTTCCAACCAGCGCACCTCCAGCTGTTGCAAAACTACAACTCACAGCATGCATGCTGGAAGTTGTAGTTTTGAAACAGCTGGAGGCACACTGGTTGTGAAACACTGCGATAGAGTAACACTAGCTCCATAGTAAACACCTAAAATCACATTTACAGTACTGATAAAAGATACCCTTCAAAAGTAAAGATTATTGATCCCAATGGAAAAACTCCCATACTGAACAGATAAAACACAGCTGTACTGAAATCCTGCAGGGACGATCGTGTAGGTAAGGGCTTAAACTAGCTATGGAAATTTACTTTTCTAAGGTTTATTTTTTGCTAATAAATTGCACGAATGCAAATCATTCCAGACCACAAGCAAAACATAAGCCTAAGCTATAAAGCGATAAAAATCCATTTAGAGGTACAAATAAACAATTATAGAAGATATCACCTAGAATTAATAATCGTGTAATTCCAAATTACCGCTGCACCAGCAAGAAACGACCTTAAACGTTGTAAAAAAAAAAAAGAGACTTAATGGAGCCAATTCTGCACATGATTTTAATGAAAATGTTGCATTGTATTTGCGCTCAGTCATCCCTCTGAAGAGCAGGAATTACGCCGCCCCGTCCTCTAACAAGGAGGTAAAGCTACGGTGGCAGGAACAGTCACATATACATGAATTTACAATAACACTAAAATCAATGGTTGTTACTCTGAAAGCTTCTGCTTATTGGCAAATGCTAATAACTCATTTTTTTTCCAGAAGCCAAGGGGGCCTCTCATTTATATCTACGTCATTTGCCGAAACTGCTATTTATGTTAAAAAAAAAATGCTTAACCCCATATCGACCAGGTGTACGAGCAAAGACCTGGGTCCTGCCCTTGCTGTCATTGCTCCTCTACTTCCACCCTGGCTCATATTGGAAATCAAATGGCCGGCCGCTTGGACTGTGAATGTCCGCTGATCCGAGGCCAGTTATTGAGAGATCATGTATATAGTTGACCTCCTTCTACTAATAAAATGTAGAACAGAAAAGAAATGTAACTTTTATTCCATCACTGCCCAAGGCCTGCACAGCTAAGTGCTCTTTACAAGAAGGAGACAAAAGACAAGCTATTCTGTTCATTAGTCGCTCCATGTTCCCTTTCACCTGCCCCTAAAACTTTTTTCTAGCGTGCTATTGGCGTCTTTAGGGAACACTTGAGCAGGCATACAATGCTCTATGGGATATTAACCATGGACGGCTTGCTGCGAATATCTTCTGTGTGTAATGGGGGCACCGGGGGGAGCACATCCGACATAGCACCATTGTCATGTAGGATCTTATGAGTTTAATGGATTATGTCTCCTTTGGGCTCCGGGGAGCTCTGTTTACCACCGAGAATTTGCTCGCAAATGGATTATTAACTAAACCTGCATTAACCCTTTGTTTCCCCCCTCGCGTTCTTCAAACACTTAATGTCAACCTATATATTGAGGATGACTCCCCAGGCGGACACTTATAAAGAATTTCATCCCCTCAAGTGATACAAAAGAAAACAAAGAAAATACAATTTTCTCATTTTAAAGAAAAACGTCCCCTTTTCCCCTTTAGAATCATAAAAGTAGAAATATAAAAACACAGAGACGTCATTGCAAAGTGCTGGGGAGAGACAGCCCTATTTCTTCTTCTCCAGAGAAGGACTGGACATATTCATGTAGACTTCTACAAAACATTAAAGGGGTTATCCAGGAAAAAACTTTTTATATATATCAAATAGCTCCAGAAAGTTAAACAGATTTGTAAATTACTTCTATTAAAAAATCGTAATCCTTTCAGTACTTATGAGCTTCTGAAGTTAAGGTTGTTCTTTTCTATCTAAGTGCTCTCTGATGACACCTGTCTCGGGAAACACCCAGTTTAGAAGAGGTTTGCTATGGGGATTTGCTTCTAAACTGGGCGTTTCCCGAGACAGGTGTCATCAGAGAGAATTTAGACAGAAAAGAACAACCTTAACTTCAGAAGCTCATAAGTACTGAAAGGATTAAGATTTTTTAATAGAAGTAATTTACAAATCTGTTTAACTTTATGGAGCCAGTTGATATATAAAAAAAAGTTTTTTCCTGGATAACCCCTTTAAGCTCTATATATCCCTGGACTACGTTGCTTTAAGATGCAAAAAAAAAAAAAGGCAGCCCAGATGGATAGCACCAGAGGTCAAAAAGATAGCCTTTCTAATAAATAAGCACCTATGCATCCATTTGACATATGCACCAGGCGCTTTCATGGCACGTATGACAAATGGTTCAATAAAGCACAGGGTGAAAGAGCCTCATAAATAGTTTTTAAAAAAAACTACAGTTTTTATAAAATAGGCACAACTGGTCAGACAATATGGTCCGCATTATACCTAGTTATGTAGTAATACTGGAAAGGAGATTCATTACAGGCTGGGATTTGCCATTCTAAAATCTAAGAAGGTTGGGGACACCCCCCTCAGCTTGAGCCACACAAACCTCAGCCTCATTAACGGCCCCGCCCATCTGACGATATAGGGATCGGTAATCATTTAATACTAACCCCACAACATATTCAGATTTGGGTGAAATGGACCTCAAATATGTGGGAACAAAAACAGCCAGTTGGATTGACCAGATATTTAGATACAAGACTAGAGCAGAAAAATGAATGACTAAAGACCATGGGGGACAATTATCAAAACCTGTCCAGAGGAAAAGTTGCTGAGTTGCCCGTAGCAACCAATCAGATCGCTTCTTTCATTTTTTAGAGGTCTTTTCAAAAATGAAAGAAGCGATCTGATTGGTTGCTATGGGCAACTCAGCAACTTTTCCTCTGGATAGGTTTTGATAAATCTCCCCCCATATGTTACTGCTAATTTTTATATAAAGGGAGAAACATTTTTAATGTCTAAATAAGAAAACAGGTATCATCATTTCAATAATCCCAGAACATTTTCGAATTAGTGTTGCTCACGAATATTCGAAATTCGAATTTAAAATCGCGAATGTCGCATATTCGTGAATATTACAAATATAGCACTATATATTCACAATTACGAATATTCGCTTTTTTTTTTAAATTTGTTCACAGTACACATCACAGTGGTGTCTAGTGGTACGCCCCCCGCACCTGAGAGCTTTGGCTCTCGCTCCCCGCACCTCCAGCTATTGACTTGCCGTCTGCTGTATGGACACTTGGAATAAAGCATCGTTTGGCAAATACTTCTCAGTGGGTGAGTGCAGCTTTTTTCAAGTCTTCTGCTTTTCATGTTTTACACATCACAGTGATCACTGCATCCCTCTCTGCTCTTTGCATATGCGCATATTCCCAAATATTGAGCCCTTCTTTAAAGGGGTACTCCGCCCCTAGACATCTTATCCCCTATCCAAAGGATAGGGGATAAGATGTCAGATCGCCGAGGTGCCGCTGCTGGGGACCCCCGGGATCCCCGCTGGGGTACTGCGCTATCATTACAGCACAGAGCGAGTTCGCTCTGCGCGTAATGACGCGCAATACAGGGGCCGGAGAATCGTTACGTCACGGCTCCGCCCCTCATGATGTCACGGCCCGCCCCTTTCAATACAAGTCTATGGGAGGGGGCGCGGCGGTCGTCACGCCCCCTGCCATAGACTTGCATTAAGGGCACAGGCCGTGATGTCACGAGGGGCGGAGCCATGACATCACGCGGCTCCGTCCCCTGTATCGCCCGTCATTACGCACAGAGCGAACTCGCTCTGTGCTGTAATGATAGAGGGGTGCCGCAGCGGGGATCCCGGTGCTCCCCAGCAGCGGCACCGCGGCGATCTGACATCTTATCCCCTATCCTTTGGATAGGGGATAAGATGTCTAGGGGCGGAGTACCCCTTTAATGGTATAGGGAACTAATGGGCTAGTGCAGTGGTCTCCAACCTGCGGACCTCCAGATGTTGCAAAACTACAACTCCAGCATGCCCGGACAGCCAACGGCTGTCCGGGCATGCTGGGAGTTGTAGTTTTGCAACATCTGTAGGTCCGCAGGTGGGAGACCACTGCACTAGCCCATTAGTTCCCTATACTAATAATCAAGGGAGGGCTCAATATTCGCAAATATGCAGATATATTTTCGCATATGCGCAAAAAAAAACCACGAATATGCGAATATATGACGAATATTCGTCCATATATTTGCGAAATGTCGCGAATTCGAATATGGTCTACGCCGCTCATCCCTATTTATAATCTGAAGCAATAAGGAGAAATAGAGGCCAAATAATACCTATACATTTTTGTTATTTTGTTTGTGGAACAGATTGTTCCTAAACCTACAGTTAATAGGATTATAGCAAAAGATATGGAGCGGTTAGAAAAGCTGGGTTAACATAAGGGACTGACAGTTTTTCATCTCGCCATAATCCTATGAATTGTTCAGCAGCAGCAGTAAGGGGAAGAATAGTTTGATATCTATCAGGTACGCATGCACCTCCATGATCTGACATTTATTTCCAGACCCCTGAAGCGTGCAGCCGCAGGTAATCTCCATTAAAGACGCCTGTCACTTCCAGCTTGATCCACGTGTCATCTGTGAATTTTGTCCTTAATGGCGCCATTATTGCGAGGAATTTTTGATAGATGCCTTATTTTCATACTAATGGGATAAATGAATGATAATTGCATTAATTACCCTCCCTTTACCACATCTTTTGACGCTTCTACTAATGCTACTTACACATTAAACCAGTTTTAACCTTAGTCAGCGTGGGAGCAATTATTCTGATGCGGGGTAATACAGACAGGGTTTCATCAAATACATAGCTACATAGGTGATAAGGTTAAAAATAGATGCAATCAAGTTTAACCAATAATCCTACCATGCTGATCAGGAGGAAGGTAAGTACCTATAAAGCAGATGCCAATTTCCCCATATTAGAGGAAAGCTTCTTTCCCAACATCCAATTCTTCTATTTTTAATTGGCATCCAATTTGCTACATATCAAATCCAGAAGTGGAAACCACATGTACACATTGCGCGCTTTTAAATGTTTTAGCTGCCATAAATAATAACTCTGTAGACTAGAAAAGAGTTAATTGGTTATAATGTGCAGCAAATGGACTTTCACAAGGAAAATTACTTAAAGGGGTTATCCAGGAAAAAACTTTTTATATATATATATATATATATATATATATATATATATATATATCAACTGGCTCCGGAAAGTTAAACAGATTTGTAAATGACTTCTATTAAAAAATATTAATCCTGTCAGTACTTATGAGGTGCTGAAGTTGAGTTGTTCTTTTCTATCTAAGTACTCTCTGATGACACGTGTCTCGGGAACTGCCCAGTTTAGATGCAAATTCCCATAGCAAACCTCTTTCTACTCTATGCAGTTCCCGAGACAAGCAGAGATGTCAGCAGAGAGCACTGTTGCCAGACAGAAAACAACAACTCAACTTCAGCAGCTGATAATTATTGAAAGGATTAAGATTTTTTTTAATAGAAGTAATTTATAAATCTGTTTAACTTTCTGGAGCCAGTTGATATAAGAAAAAAAAAGTTTTTTTTCCTGGAATACCCCTTTAAATTCTCATCTGTAGCCAGGTGTGTACTCTGAGGGGACAGGCCTTATAGCTCAATGACTATGCAACCCTGTCCTAGCATGGGCCTGTGATGGCCCACTCAGCAGTACAAACTTTCAGCCTTGCTTGTTAATAAATTCCAAAACGGCGACTAAGATATTAAGCTGGCCATAGACATAGACGTTATAATTGATCAGACCAACGTTATAATAGTTAACTAAAGAAGAATGCATGAGAGCTAATGTAAATGTACAATATTTGGTCGGACCCCCCACGATCAGACCTTTGGATAGGGTACTCATTTTCCTACACTATAGTATCCCTTTAATTTAATCTATGGCGTATACAGAAACAACTAACTAGTACAGTAGAGAAGACAGCAACAGAGAGATTGCGCACTAAAGTGTGTTTTCTTGTATTTTAAAAAAATTGCCTAAAAGGTTGGGACTTGGGTGGAAGATATGTATAAAAAGAACAAAAACTGTACTCCTCAGTTTAAATGCCGCTATTTAGTCCCCAGCTAGAAGTGCAATGCAGTGGTGTCCCTAACATTGAGCACGTGACACTGTAGCCAATCACTGGGCTCCACTGTCTCTACCTGCATGTTCTGCACAAGATCACAGAGGCCAACGGTCGGCTACCTTGTGACGTAATGGACTCCGGAGCATCAGCAAACTGAGTAGTTTTTTTTTTAGTTTAAATCTTTGACCCCAGTCCCTGTCTGTAGGCAGTTTAAAAATGCAAATGCATTTATATGCATTGCACCATTTTAATTGTCAACACTAGGGTATTAAAAGATTATAAGTGTAAAGGGTAAATAAAACTGCATTTACTGTACGCAGAAGAATTATGCATTGGTCACTTGATTCTCCAAAACAATCTTTGCAGTCCCTAGTCTAACCTATCTTATTCCAGGAGAAGGGGTGAAGCTAAACCTGCCAGGGCCTGGCCTTTGCCAAGGCAATATCTCCAAGTCCCTGCCATTGCTAGGCATACCTACACTTAGGCCACATGTCTCTACCCAGGTAACATCTTTACTACAATAAAGTCTCTGTCCCTATTTCTCTTCCTGTCCATGCTGAGGATATCGTGTTTAAGTTCTTTACTTAGAGGGAGTTTAAAGTCTATTCCTGAGAGAAGAGGGCTGAACAAGGATCTCTCTGCAATACACTGATCTCTACATCTATACATCCTTCCAGGTACGGTGTCGCAGAGTGAGTAAAGAAAGGTCTACATACTGCAGTACAGTAATCCAATCTGTAAAGATCCTTATCAGTAGTTTTAGTAACTTTGGACTGAGAACCCATTTAAAGGGGTACTCCGCTGCCCTGCTTTGGAAGCTCGGCTCCCCAGCGTCCAGAAGTTTATTGTTCAGAACGTTGCGTGTGAGCTTCCGTGTTCAGGGCCGCCCCTCGTGACGTCACGCCCGCCCCCTCGTGACGTCACGCTTGCCCCCTCAACGAAAGTCTATGGGAAGGGGGCGCGATGGCAGTCGCGCCCCCTTCCCATAGACTTTCGTTAAGGGGGCGGGCGTGACATCATAAGGGGGCGGGCATGATGTCACGAGGGGTCGCCCTGAACACGGAAGCCCGCACGCAGAATTCGGAACAATAAACTTCCGGACGCTGGGGAGCGGAGCTTCCGAAGCAGGGCAGCGGAGTACCCCTTTAATTATTAATCCAATAAGGCCTCATTCACATCGCCGTTAGACTCATCTATTCGGAGTTCCATCGGCAATCCGGCTTGAGCGGAGAAATATTGCAAGCTAAATTTTTCTCCGCTAAATTCCTGTAAAATTACTGTATCACCGAGGAGCCCATGCAAGTGAATTGGATCCGTCGAGACCCGAAAGTAGCAGTTTGCAGCCAACCCATTTTAGGGTCGGATTGACTAAAAAACTGTTTTAAAAAAGTTAATCAGACCCTTAATGGGTCGATGCAAACAGCAATGTGAATGAGGCCTTAAGCTGCTATAAAAGCAACATTTAAAGGGACCTTACAAATTCAAAAAAAGATTTTTTTAAATGGACAGTGACAAAATATCCATTCATCTGGCTAAAAAGCTGTAACATTCCAAGTTTAATGAAAGCAACTGTATTTTGTTGGAATTGCACAAGAAGCATAAGTAAAATCTTACTTTGCTTTTCATTTGGGAACAGATTCCTTGACAAAAGTGAGATTGGTTCACAGGGAACACTAGGATAGCTGCACCACTCTGCCACATGACACAAGAGTAAGGCCAGGTTTCCACTTGTTTTTTTTTCTGGCAGTTTTTGTAAAACTGCCACTGCAGTTTTTGAGCCAAAGTCAGAAGTGGATCCGTAAGGGAGAAGAAGTCTAAGTCCTTCCTTTATATGTCCTATTCCTTTTGAATACACTTCTGGCTTTGGCTCAAAAACTGCAGTGGCCAATATCCAAAAACTGCCAGAAAAAAAAACAAGTGGAAACCTAGCCTAAGAGAAATACTACTCACAGCTGACCTGAGTAACAACCGTCCCTGTGTATTACAACGTGATCAAAAAAGTACCAAAAAAAAATACCCAAATTAATAGCATGGGCTTTGAAAAGTTTGGTTTTGGGTCAACCTCCTCTCCTCTGAAAACCCTATTAGGCTGGGTTCACAGTTAGTATTTGAGCAATATTTGGTCCTCATTTTGTTTAGTATGTTTTGCCAAAAAGCGACATAGAAGCAAACCCATGATAATGGAAACATTTTCACCTTTTTTCTGTGTTTTGGACCTACTCCTTTTTTTTTCTAAAATGCTGACCAGAATGAGGACGAAATATATCATGGTAGAATAGCTAGCTAGCCTCTACAAAAGGTCCACATAAGCATTTCACAAAAATACACACAGATAATAAAGCATGAATGTGAAATTAACCCATTTGAGGCTGTTCATCTCTTGCTTTGGTCACAGTAGCTCATCCCAAATGAACATAAGCCTAAGTGCATGGCAGATTTTCTATCACATTCCCAAAGCAAGCCAGCAGGTGAGAGTCTCGAAGACGTCTTCCAAACCATCAAATCGATAACGCAATTAACATATTATATGTTCCTCCCGATCTCCCAAGACTTTGCTATGCCCTTGATTAGATTAAGCTAGCTGCCTGCTAATGACATGTAATGTTAATTAAGAGAATTACATGATAGGTTTCCCCATGGATGGTAATGTAATGAGGTTGGTGTAGAGCCGAGACGTGGGAAGACAGATACGCAGCATTAGAAACAGACTACTAGACACATGGCTGGTTTGCTACAAACAGGGGTTCTGTGTTCCTGTAATTAGGGCTGAAGGCAGTGCCACTAATAAGCATCCAATTAGGAAATGGATAAAAAAAACAAGGGGTGAGCAGCCACAGGGACAAGGGATGCTGCACCAAATGTGATGGGGACAACATGCCCAATGCTGGGGTATCAGTGACAAATCAATTAAAACGGCTACAGATTGCAATTAATTGAGTTTCATCTATGAATCTAGAATTGTGCAGCTTAGGATCCAATTTTATTGCATTTAGGGATTGCCCAGCAATGTGATGACATGAAATGGACAAAATATCAATATATTAATTTCTGAAATGTCTCTCGGGAAGATGAGTTGTCAGACATTGTTTAAGATCTTATAACGTCATTATCAGAAAGGATACCATGAAAAATTTACAGTAAATTAATGTACTGGAGGGTAAAATGGCTTTATCACCCAAGGAAAATAGGCTGAATGATGGTCATCTCTCTAAGCCTGTATTACAATTTATACTGTAGAGCAGGACTACCAGTAGGGACATCAGTGCTGCATTGTACCTGGTAACTGAGGGTAGGTCTTAGATCTTGTGGACCAAGGCTGTGTCAGTAAATGTATGGGCATAATTCATACATTAATCCCTATGGAGGTAATTCAAGGTTATGCACATTATTTTATGAGTACTGACTATAATACCAGATATAATACAATTTTGAAATGAGGTTGGTGTAGAGCCGAGAGCTTGTGCACTATTAGCTCTATTTAATTCAGTATGTAGAACATTATTACCCGCATACATAAAAATCCATTATTACATGAATATACAATAGGACTCTTATGAGGATAAAGGAAGAGCATAAGTTCACATCATTTGTTTAATGATCTTATTCTGACGCAAGCATTCTTTACTGTCATGCCAATGGACCAAAAACTGCATGGCAATGGACACTATGCATGGCAATGGACTGTATGTATACAACCTAGTTCACACCATACTGGCATTTACTATACATTGGCATACACATACTGTATACATTAGTGACCAAATGTGTGCAATGTATTGTGATATACTGTATTGACTTTATTGAAAAATGTAGTGTGTGGGGGCATACATTCAAAGGGACAGTTTGAATTGGTTTTGCTGGATGAAGTGTGAATCTAGCCTATGAATAATAGATAACAGCCCTTATCTACCCTTGTGGGGCAGATAATGTTCTCATGTAAACATCCTGCACATTTGCCCACAGTTGTTGCAGCTGGGCCTGTATATCCTGCACTATTGTCGGTTGCCAAAGCCGGCTTACCATAAATGCTTGATAGGCAATAAATCTGGCAACTGGGCAGGCCAAGGAGGTGTTGCAATCTGTCTGAGGCATTCTTAAAAAAAAACGTATTCTGCTGAAAAATGAGAGGCAACGCATGTGTCAGCAGGATGTCCTGCACATATCATGTAGTTCTTGGTGTCCCTCGAATCACTATTAGGGGTGACTAACTGTTGTATGCAATGGCTCCCCAGATCTGTATGCGATGGCTCCCCAGATCTGTATGCGATGACTCCCCAGATCTGTATGCGATGGCTCCCCAGATCTGTATGCAATGGCTCCCCAGATCATCACACCAACAGTTAGGACAGTTTGTTGCTCCACAGCAAAGGCAGGATTGAAGCATTTACACTTGACCACCATACTTAAACCTGACAGTCGTTGGTTCACATAAAGACAGTTTCCCTCCATAGCAGTCCAGGTTTCTCGTTCACGACATCACTAAAACTAAATGCAATGGTGGCTGGCTGCCAATGGGAGAACATGTAATGGGCACCATGACATCAAATTTCATTTTGCTAAGCACCTAGAAATGGTCTAAAGAAAAGACAGGGGTGTGTAATGAAGGTGTTTCCTGTGTCTGGACAAACAAACCGCAAGAGCTGCTCATACCTGTCTGCAGCTCAAACAATCTTCTCTACTGGTGATCTGTCTGGGCCATCCAGAGCCTGTTTGCCATAGTGCATGCCCTTATATAACACTGCCCCAACACCTCATAACAACTTGGTAGGAATGGCCTAAATGAAGGGCTTCCTGTGGTTCTCAGTCCAATGACGCACCCCCTCAAAGTCTGTCAACTGGGCAAAATGTCAATGATATCTCACTAAGAGATACACTCCCCCAAAGTAGCCTCTGAGAGCCTTTTATATAGGGAAGTGGGGGAAGCATGTTCACTCCCTGTTGAGGAAAGACCCAGTGTTTAATCAGACCACACCTGTAATGATTTACATATCGACCTGAGACACGACTTTATGCCAAGTTTTGTTGTAATCCGACCTATTTGCCTTTTTTTTGCCGGTGGGGCAATAAATAAAAAATTAGGTTAAAAAGATGATTTATTCATAGCAAGTTATCACAGCTCAGATTTTATCAGGTGTGAGCTGTGATTGGTTGATGTGGGCAAAATTACATAGGCAGGATCTACTGCAGAAAATCTGCATCAATAAAATCTACTGCAGATTTTCAATTACGGAAACTCCACCACAGAAAACCTGCCACAGATCCCGCTTATGTGAATGTACCCTAATGCTATGTGAAAAGGTTTATGGTTCATGTTTTTGGTCTCACTTATGCAGTTTTGAAACTAAAAAGGCTTAAAACCCATTCCAAAAAAATGGACCTTGCACTTCACTTTGTGGATCTATAGCTTATATGAATTACCAGAATTTTTTTTTCTATAGAACTATATATATATATATATATATATATATATATATATATATGTGTGTAGAGGGTAGGCAGCACAACCACGTATTCTGACGGAATCTTGGGGTGCAAGCAAGGATAGCGGTCCCAATCGCAGACGGCTCAAATAATCCAAGATGCAGAAAGTACAGCAGCACACCCAGTAGTAAAGTGCAAAAATTGGGATTTATTGACCCATATCAAATGCGACATTTCGACGGCATCCCGCCATCTTTTTCAAGCATGATACACAGGTTACAACATCCACATTATATCAGGTGTGTAATTAACAAACAATCAAGTGTAAACAGTATTATAAAAGTGATCAAACACACAATCATAAGATTAAAGTGTATACAAAATATAAAATACATGAGTGACAAACCAATACAGTCATGGTATAAATATACATTGAACACAATCTATATAAAATAGGTGTATATTGGTTTCTCTAAACCAAAGTCCACAGGTGCGCCATATCGGCAGTGAATTAAAAACAATTAAAAACATGAAATCTACCTTGAGACAGATCCACATACTCCTGTGTGCCCAAAGACGCCATAACAGCGTTGTTCACTTCCGCATCGGTATCCAGCAGTCATGTGATCATCACCTGATCACACACGTCACATGGGCTTCGCCGGCTCCAGTCAGCCGGTTCGGCGCATGCGCACATGCTGCTGCATATCGTGCAGGATATTAGTGTAAAGTAATAAAGGTTCTGTAGGTGATGATTTCAAAAATTGAGAGTCTACTTACAATACATAAAACTCTTACTAATGTCAATATATACATTGCAGAGAGTCTCTGTGTGTTCCCCAACAACCGCGGAGAACGCACACAAACCGCAACACAATGTGAATAAGGACATAACCACGTAAACTAGTGAAAATTAAAAAAAATACAATTTTATTTATTTTAAATTTTTTTTATTTTATTTTTTTTCATTTTTTTTCACACACCTGATATAATATGGATGTTGTAACCTGTGTATCATGCTTGAAAAAGATGGCGGGATGCCGTCGAAACGTTGCATTTGATATGGGTCAATAAATCACAATTTTTGCACTTTACTACTGGGTGTGCTGCTGTATTTTCTGCATCTTATATAGATATATAAAATTATATATATATATATATATATATATATATACTGTTTTGGGGGGGACTTTTTCGAGCTGCAAAACGGCAATTTTAAGGCTGAAAAAAATAGCTCATAATTCTGTGTGTGAACATTACTTCATGGCTGTATAAGAGACAGGTATTTTACCTATTCACGCTCTCTCTAAAAAAAAATACAAGCTCCTGCATATACAGAATGATGGAAAGGCTAGAGCTAAATACATACGGCATGTATTGTAGAGTTCATTTGAAAACATTGGCCCTCATTTACTATTGCAAACCCCGACATGTTTTGTCGGGTTGTGCGCCAGATTCTGCCTCGTTGCACCAGAAATTCTGTCTGCGCCAGATTATGCGCCAGAATTTGCGCCAGAATTGAAAAAAACAGACTAACTCTCCATTTTGCTAAGAAAAGGGGGCGTGGCTGCCAGGAAAGGGGTCTCTGAAAGGGGGCGTGTTCCCGACATTTTCCCAAAAACCCAACACATTTACTAAGTTTCCACATAAAATGTGGTGGATTTGAGCTGAGGAAAACCAGACAGATCAGAGCATGTGTAAAAAAGCAAAGTGTAGGGAAAGTGGAAAATGTAGGGAAACCTTAGTAAATACCGTTGAAAAAAAATTGTAGGGAATTAAAACCCACAAAGAAACCAACACTCTACTCTTAGTAAATAAGGGCCATAATAGAGTGTCATGCATTTATGAGAGTTTCCCATGAATGTGATGCAACATATAAGCCATATGAGGGCTGAACATGAATCTACTGGGCGCCCAGTCGTATGTAGCTCCTATCTACAGATTTTATTCTTCTGGTCAAGTCACATGGGCAATTTTAGGGGTTCAACTAGTGCAAACATTCTTATGTTAATTCTTTGCTATGGATAAGTTCAGGATATTTATTCAAAGTAGAAGAAAAAGAGCTCGTTGGCACCTATTGGAGGTAGCTTCCCTGTACATGGTCAATGGTCTCAAACTGTGGCCGTCCAGATGTTGCAAAACTTCAACTCCCAGCATGCCCGGAGTTGAAGTTTTGCAACATCTGGAGGACCACAGTTTGAGACCACTACTGTAACTTAATCCTCAACCCCTTGAAGGGAAGCTGTCAAGTTAAAAATGCAGTCCAATCTGCAGGCATCATGTCATAAAGCAGAAGAAGCTGAGCAGATTCATATATAGTTTCATGGGAAAGATTCCAGGATAACTTGTCAACTATTTATGCAAATCTCTGCTCATTCTGTGCTAAGTAGTCAAGTGGGCGGCCCTATTTAAGCTCTCTCTATTTGCACACTTATACAGCTGTCAATCACTGAGTATGACCACACACTTGACTCTTTACCCCAGAATGAGCAAAGATTTACTTATAAACAAAGACAATTTATCCTGGCACTAACCCGACAAAATTTTAAAGGGTTAATCCAGTGGAAAAATTTTTTTTTTTCTAATCAATAATTTTTTTTTCAAGAAAGTTAAACAGATTTGTAAATGACTTCTATTCTCCAGCATGACTCCTTCCAGCACTTATCAGCCGCTGTATACTACAGAGGAAGTTCTTTTCTTTTTGAATTTCTTTTCAGTCTGACCACAGTGCTCTCTGCTGACACCTCTGTCCATGTCAGAAACGGTCCAAAGCAGGAGAGGTTTGCTATGGGGATTTGCTCCTGCTCTGGACAGTTTCTGACACGGAAAGAGCTGTCAGCAGAGAGCACTGTGGTCAGACAGAAAAGAAATTCAAAAAGAAAAGAACTTGCTCTGTAGTATACAGCAGCTGGTAAGTACTCGAAGGGATAAGATTTTTTAATAGAAGTTTCTTTACAAATCTGTTTCACTTTCTGGCACCATTTGATTTGAAAAAAAAATGTTTTTCACTGGAGTAACCCTTTAAAGAACCTTAAAGGGGCACTCCCATGGAAAACTTTTATTTTTTTTATCAACTGGTGCCAGAAAGTTAAACAGATTTGTAAATCACTTCTATTAAAAAATCTTAATCCTTCCAGTACTTTTTAGGTGCTGTATACTAAAGAGAAATCCAAAAAAGAAATGCATTTCCTCTGATGGCATGACCACAGTGATCTCTGCTGACCTCTGCTGTCCATTTTAGGAACTGTCCAGACCAGGAGAAAATCCCCATAGCAAACATATGCTGCTCTTGACAGTTCCTAAAATGGACAGCAGAGGTCAGCAGAGAGCACTTTGGTCATGACATCAGAGGAAATGCATTACTTTTTAGTATATAGCCCCTAAAAAGTACTGGAAGGATTAAGATTTTTTAATAGAAGTGATTTACAAATTTGTTTAACTTTCTGGCACCAGTTGATTTAAAAAAAAAGTTTTCCACGGGAGTACCCCTTTAAACATGACTATGAATAACCGGCCAAACTACAATTTCCTCCAAAAGATAGAGAACCCATTTGTAGACAGCTTTTACGCTGTTCTTGCCCCTCATCAGTACAGAGAAGGGAGATCTCTAATGTTTTGAAACAAAGAAATGTAGCAACAAAAATCAAATAAAAAGAGTGTACACTGAGGCCACATAAAACACTTTATACTGCACAACAAAAAATGGCCCATATGCCTCTCTATAAAGCTATCAATATTGGCATATTGAGTCCATTACCAGCCTCGTAAAGTACTAAATGTGTAAAGATGGGACTTGGGTAATGTTATTTTTTTGAAGTTATATTATGTAACAACCTATTTCCAGCTACTTAGTAAATCCCTGCTCCTATGACCAAGTGCAACTGTTCCAATAAATATAATCTCCCGTATTATTGCATTTTATAGGCCTGCTGGCTGCCCGCTGTTATATCACTCTTAAAGGTTTCCCTGACCCTTTCGGGCTTCAGTCAGAGAATTACAGCCTAGACGTGGGATGCAGTCGGCGGAGGTTTATGGGCCTGGTAGTGGCTGTTAATCTTGGGCTGATCATCTCCTTCTGTTTAGAAGATCCTGAGGGAGCTGCTCATTAACCTCTAATCAGCTCCAACGTGGTAAACGCATACAGACCCACATGACCAGCCATATTAGCTTTTAAGGCTGCACGGCGGAGGGTGGTGGGTTCATTAGGACGCCCTACTGTGCAGCACGGTGTCCGGACTAACTCTCACAGCTGCAGCACCCCAAAGCAGGAGGGGGTTAATTCTATCAGTGAAGCGCGTGACATTGCAGCACCAGAAGACACTTTGTCCTTGCACGCTTGTCCTGTCACTAACACAAGGCAATCAATAGATTTATAACAGCCAGTGCGGTGAGGAACAAGAATCATCGGGAGACAGACATTGGGGGAAATTGTCTGATTTCTTAGGTCCTCAAGACTATTATTCCCACACGTGGGCAACAGGCAATGAATAATTTTGCCTTTAAAGCATTGCGGTCAATGGCTCTCTGTGGGAAGATAGGTTACAGCCACCCCAAGACTTTCTTTCCCTTAGCATAGAGAAAAAATACAACACGTAAAACGTTGACAAATCAATGAATAAAAAGAGTCTATGAAAAAATATAAACATGTAGGCAGCAGAGACAAGCAAAACTACATTGCGAATCTATGAAACTAAAACATTGGGGATGGATTTGTTATGTGTAGAAAAAGTAGTTCTGCTTTATAAGTGCTTTTCCAAGAGCTCCAATTTAGGGAATTGGAGCACTTGGAAAAGCACTTGTGCAGTGGTACTTTTTTTTCTAAACAAAACGAATCCATTGTCAATGCATCCGTTTCAGTTTTGTAGATTCATAGTATAGCTCATCTCTAAAATTTTCTGTCAGTGGGGGTCTGGGTTTCAGACCTCCACCAATCACAAGAATTAGCAGAAACAAGCATGCAGCTGAGCAGTGCTCAGCTGCATGCTTGTTTCTGCTAATTCTTGTGATTGGTGGAGGTCTGAAACCCAGACCCCCACTGACAGTTAAATTTTAGAGATGAGCTATACTATGAATCTACAAAACTGAAACGGATGCATTGACAATGGATTCGTTTTGTTTTGTTTGCTGTATGCTCAGTCCCATAAACTTTCTATAGGGGTTTCATTTATGTACACAGAGCTGGCACTTCTTCTGGCTCCTTTTAGAGATCGATAGGGGTGTGAACACACAGACTCCCACTGATAATAACGTTTGGGCTGTCTCTATGACATGTGAAAAGTTTTTGGAAGTGGCAGTGCCAATTTATGATAATTTCCGGTATCTAAACTGAGGTAAGGGTTTTGCCTGATTTATACAGTTGATACCACTATGCCCTACTAATGCATGCCAGGCTATTAGGGGGGTCCCAAGCCTGAGGAACCTCTCTAGAAGATAAGAATGAGCCTATAAGACACTTATTTTAGTAATAGCCTTCATTTTCTTTTCCACTCATTTGCAGTTGAATGTAGGGGTTCCCAAAAGCAAGATACCTGTAATCTGCAACCTGTGTTTATCTACTTCTGGTGAAGCACTTTTAAAGGAGCCTGTCATGTTTAACACTTTGTCCAAACTGTAGGCATGTTAGGGCAGAATAAACTGAGCAAACTAATATATAATTTGGGGGGGGAGCGATATTCAGTATAACATAAATTCATTTAAATCTCCATTCATTCTTAAAATTCTGTCGGGTGGTCCCAATCAGTGATTCTATGCACACTTATGTAGGAAAAGCTGTCAGAGATAGCTGTCAATCAGTCAGTAGGACCACCCACTGGACTCCTAAGGTTAGAAAAAGCAGTGAATTTTTTGTTGTTTGTTTAAATTTTATATTGTGAGGTGTGTAAACTCCAACATTAATGCGCCTTGAATATCTTCAAGGCAGCATTAAGGTAGCACCTGTGAGGCCATGCACCTATATTAGCCAACTCAGGTGGGGCTTGCAGCTTGCCTCCCTCTCCCATTGTATGTGTGCTCAGTCACGCTGGAGGGTATCTGGGAGGAAGTTGTGAGTCGACCGAATGCTGCCGTAATTGCCCACTGGCCCCTGTTTTGCTTATCAAGCACAGGTAGGATTAGCGTTAGGTCTCGCACCATCTTGAGAAACCTTGGCATTGGTGTGCGGGCTCTGGTGTGTCCTTCATATAAGGATATACTGGCAAATGTCTCAATTTTAACATCAGTGTTGAGGGATAGCCAATGTCATTGTATACATCTACCACAGTAGTGCACCCATATTCCTGTATTGTATTCTAATTGTTACACATCCACACCGTTTATCTGGTGTAGGATTCTATTGTGGCACTTGCAGTCCGCTGCAGGCATCCTCCATTGTATGCATTTTTATGCTGGGGATCGCCCCTAGCAACGGACTACAAGGGCAGGATCTGCTCCCCCAGTATAAATGCACAACCGCATTTGGGGTTGAGCACCTCCAGCCATTTGAGACCATGTTTTTTGTTGTTTGTTTCACTAATGTATGTAAGGCAATGTGGGTGATACACCATAAATTTTCAATATTTCTCTTTTTTATAAGGAATCTGGTTAAAAGTATATAAAAAAAATACACCAGAGGGAAAGGTCAACTCCATTATAGTACACAGGACCAGCCATGGAGAATACAATTGGTTGTTATCACCAAAAGACAACGGAGTGCACTACAGTGACAACCCACAGGACTCGTGCCGTTTATCTAGACCTCATGAGCCATTCACTTATTCTATTATTGTGGCATGTGTTTATGACCTAGTGACACTTGATAGCACTGAATTGCTTGTCTGAGCATTAACCCAGACATCTGTCTACACATAAGTCACAATCCAACATCAATTCATCCTTTTAACCTTTATAAAACCGGCATGTAAGAAACCAGCTCACCCGACAGCTTATCTATACAAAGCAAAGGCTGTTAACTGATAGAAATATCCTTATGATATCATATATTATGTATCATTCATATTTTTAGGTATACAATCAGTTTGCATAAGATAACATATTTCGCCAACATTCTGACGCAGACACTTTTATGGTGCGTTCCCACCTGGCGAATAATTTGCGGCAGCAGTGGGAAATACGCTGCGTATTCCTTGCTCTCTATACACGCAGGGATTTCCGGCAGCAGCCCTATGCGTGTAGTGAGTTTTAGAGGTGGGCCATGTGCCGGTGTGACTGTGATGCCAGCCTCCGTCTCCAAAACTCACTGCACACATAGGGCTGCTGCCGGAAAGCCCTGTGTGTATAGAGAGCAAGGAATACGCAGCGTATTTCCCGCTGCTTCAACAAATTTTACGCAGCATGAAATACGCTGCGTATACACCAGGTGGGAACGCACCCTTAAGACCAGTAATGTTAACCCAATGCACTCTAGTAGCTGCTGCAGTGCCCCCAACCTTTATTTCCTCCTACATTCAATATTAGTTAAGCCACGTTAAGTGGCTTAACCAAGAGTGCATTCACACACACACCTACTCTACTGCAGATTTGAAGTCGCAGACCACCATTGAAAAATCTGCAGATTTTACAACTGTGGATCTGCAACTTTAAATCCGCAACGGATCCAGTGAATGCACCCTGAGGCTATGTTCACACAGCAGAAATTCTGTGCAGAATTCGACATTGGAATTTCAAACAGAGATTCCGCAGCAGCAGAGTCCCACTGAATTCTGCTGAAGAAACATCTGGCATGGAAATTCAAATTCTGTTGTCTGCAGAAAGAATAGACATGTCTATTCTTTCGGCGGACTCTGCACGGAAATGCATTGCCATCTATGAGACAGAGCATTTCTGAGCGGTTCTTGGCGCTCCGCTGTCAGGGGAATGTCCACACAGAAATTTTCCGTGCGGACATTCCCTTGTGCGAACACAGCCTAAGGTATGTGGCAGCCAGCCGAGGGAAGGGTCGGGCATGCTGGATTTTCAACCCCCAAAAGATAAACCGGCATCACGCCAGCGCTGACCGGTTGCGTTATACCCCTCCCCCATGCGCATGCGTATGGCTGCGGATTATTTCCCCCCAGAGCAGTAGGATCGGAGCGCTGACATTTTCCATGCCTGATCTTTATCAACTTTCCTTTTCCATGTGAAAATCACCACAGAAAATCTACATCATTTCAGTCTTATTCGAACAATATAGTTGCAATAAACCCTGTGTTTAACAAACTCTGACACCATTAAAGAGCACAGTAAAATCTCGGCAGTGTAAGGCACACAGTGATTTGATGAAACATCTGCTTGATAATCACAACCATAACTCTGAAGATCTCTGGCTCTTTATAAAAACAGGACTTTTTCATTGCCATTGTTATTGCTGCTCATCATGGTAACCCTGGAAGATGGCTGTAGGGTATGTATGCATAAAGTAGATAGCATAGCTGCTTGTCTTGCGGTCTAAGGGTTAAAATCACTGTTACGAAATGATTGAGATGGAAGTAAACCAAGTAAACATCATTAGCCAGAATCAATTAACCACCAGAACACAGGCCTGGGGGCTGGAAGGTTCCTTTGTTGGATCAGTTGCTTCAGAATGAAACCCCAGCACATTTACAAGGATAATCTTGTTTGAGATTCAGGAAAGTGTAATTAGGGTCTAGGACAAGTCTGCAACGTGGACTGGACATGTAAAAAGGCTCCGCCAAAGTAACTATAGCAAAGTGTGTTATATTTAATTACTACATATACATGAGTACTAGACAGCTTCAGAAATTTCACATCTGTTTTTTTCAAAATAAAGCATGGACTCAACCTTTCGCTCTAAGAGCATCTCAAATGGTGGAATTTTGCAGTAAAACAGAACAGACTGAGGGAATAAAGTTCTCAAAGTCCATATGGAAAACAAGCCCAAGGCTTAATGTCTGGCTGTACTGACACTTTCACTCATTCGGTCAGTATTTTGCATCTGTATTTGTAAGCCAAAACCAGGAGTGGGTCCAAAACATGGATTCATCGCAAAGCCTTTATTATATGTGGTGAACCACCGGTGTATGGCGGGACCACGGGTGTAGCGGCGTAGGTGGTGGGATCCGATTGTATTAACCCCTGGGGCAAGATGTTATTAACCCCTAGTGTTCGTGATGCCAGAGTAGTTTTCGGGTACCAGAACCACTCAAACGGTATTTCCGCTATTCCAATGGCTAGTTAAGGAAAGGAGAGTCTACAACCGGTTATGGTTTAACTGAGGCTTTACTGAGTTTAAGACAGATGGAATTATCTTCATACCTAGGCCAGATTCCCAGAGAGGTGGTCAGGAACTCAGAAGACCTCACAGCTTACTGGGACCAATTATACTTAGACTTGATACAATTATAGACTTGAGACAGTTATCTTGAGGCTTGCCTATATGCCGGACTTAACTACTTGTAGTGACAGCAGACATAGACTTTAGACTTACTGGAATGACTGTAGCTTTGTAGCCTTCCAGGTAGCTTGTCACTAGCACTGAGATCTCTGGTGGTTGCTGTGCTCAGCAAAGACTGATCTCAAATAGCTGCTTGCAGCAAAAAAAAAAGCAAATTTTAATGGCCAACCCTTTTTATAGTGGGGGCTGGACTAAGGCCCATTGGTCAAGCTGCAGGTCATAGGTTAAGCTGGTGCTCTCTGGGAGAACATGTGACAACAAATCATTTGACTGCATAACATAACATGTGACAGACTTACAGGTCCTTGAGACAACCTCTCACAGGTTCTTTGCTCAATCTGTACATTAGGATCCTGTCTATACATTAAATCAGTAAACACAACATTCTGGAAACAACAGGGGGAGACCTTGCAGGGGAGCCTCCAGGTCACTGAGGGTCTCAACCTGACAGGGCCTAAGGGTAGTACAGGACAATTTCCTGTACTGGGACATTACATATATGTTTGCTCTATGTTTGACTCTTGGTCACGGCTTCCAAATACTATAGCAAAATACTCACGATATGTGAGAGTGAAACTGACTGAAATATTCTGAAATTTGAAATTATGGCATAAGCCATGTGAGAGATTTTTAGTTATGTATGTATAGAAGGATTCTGAATAGCTAGAAGATGGACTTGCGGTAATGTCAGCTACGTTGAATGGGAAAAGTGGTAGTAGCCATTGCGTGCATAGAAAAGGCTGGGCTTTATAACAAACTTTTGAAAGAGCCACTCCAGTGAGAACATTTACTGTAAAAGTTAGGGTGAGGATACATGTCAAAAATCCTTACAGGTTTAACAGCTACCCTAGACCAGACCAGTACATTTTTAGACCTCAGACTAGATTGCTAAATGTGTTTACCTGCCCATTGACCAGACCCCAAAAACACTTTTAGACCCCAAACTAGACCCCTACATTATTAAACCCACACCAAATCCCTAAATTTATTACAACCCAATACCAGATGCCTAGATGATAAGGACCCCCGACCAGACCCCTATATTATCAGACTGCAGACCAGTACCTAAATTATCAGACCATAGACCCCTATATTATCGAACCCAAACCAAGCCCCTAAATGATCTGACTCTTGACCCCTATATAATGAGACTCCAGAACCCTATAACATCAGACCCCAGACAAGGTCCCATCATACAAAAAATGTCAGACCAAAACCCTTAACTATCAGTCCTTGAACTGGTTAAAAACAATAATTTAGACCCCAGCATCAGGATCATAGGAGCTAGGCCAAGCATGTTCCTACAATGGGCAGCAATATACGTTTACAAACTGCAGGCACACTAGACAAAGGTACCATCTTTTTTTATCTCCCTATGTCCTAACCGCTGAGGTGTGCAGCTCCTTATGGAGGTGACAGATGCACTATAAAGGGCTTAGGTCTGTATCCCAGGTGGCATATGGCAGTCAAACATTAATAAAGCATCCCTGGTAGTATAGTGCAGTGAACGTGTTAAGATCCATATTCATGGTATTTTAGGGATTTTAATTCCATATATGTGTGCAACATTAAACTTTCTATGAGCCACGGGCAACTCCTATTGACTTCAATGCTTGCTTCAGAGCAAATCCTTGTGGAAAACAAGTGATATGTCACTTTACCCTGCGGTTTGAGGTTTTCAACACAGAAATAGGAGTGGTTTCCTTACCAAAAACAAAAGATTATGTCTGAACGTTCCCTTAGATTATACATTTATTTAATATTACTAAGCAGATTTGTACAAATAAATTTAACGTTGGATTCAGACAAATAGCTGTTACCAAATGTTTGGCTAAGGCCTGGATTCTGCTTCGAATTTTGAAATTTGTTTTTCTATAAACAGATGGAAAATTCTTAAAAGTTGTTTTACCCATCTGTGATATCTTGGGAAAGTACAAATTACTCCATAAACCTGTGAAATAACGTTACACATACATTTGTTATGAAGAGATTTGTTTGCTGCTGTATTTACTACTGATTTTCTGACTAAATTAACCCGGGTCAATGAATGAAGTGCTTGTTGTACACACAATAATTACCTAAGGTAAGGTTAATTTAATAAAGGAACGGGTCACTTTGGATACTATAATATCAGCCTCTGAGAACTTTCGCTGCTCATGTGACTTATCTAATGCTTTAATTCAGTAGATCTGAACAATAGAGATGTCCAGGTATGGATCAATTATACTAAAACCTAAAGGTGTCCACAGATGTGACATTAAAGGGGTTGTCCAGAGACCGAAAATGTCTTACATATGGCTGGAGGCCCAATAAAAATAACAAATAAGTCATACTTACCTATTCCAATCCCCCACAGCTGCTGTTGTGATGCATTCTAGTACCCGCTTAACAACACTGCTTCTTAGTACCTGTAACACCCAGTCCCTGCAGAAATTGGCAACTCCGACATTCACTGAGTGAGGAGAGATATGGCTGTGATCAGTCATTGGCTGAGCGGGCAGTTCCTGGTAAGATGATGTGTCACAGGAACCAGGGAGCCGCGAGCAGGGTCCAGTAGGTACAGGAACGGAAGCTTAATAGGATCAAAGTAGGTGAGTATGACTTATGTAAATATATAAAAAAAAAAACATATTGTGTCCTTGGATAACCTCTATTCCTATATATATATATATATATATATATATATATATATATATATACATATGCTTTGGTCCTTTTGCTCTATGACATGACGCTAGTAGAATAAACAGGATTTTTGAGGTGACCAGGTCCCTTTAAGGATGCTGTCTGCTTTGGAAAGCCCTTTTTCTTAGAAAGCCTTTTTTCTTAGAAGGATCCCCTAATGATAAGATGATCACAGACCGTACCAATACTGGGACCCGCAGCAGTAATCGATTTTCCTGAAGCACCACTGCAGGATAAATTAAGAACTTTTATCCCATTCAAACCAATGGACTGTCTGTGTAGTGCACAGATATGGATTCCCACAGCAAGGGATGCTGTTTTATGTCCATTCTACTATGGCTGAAGTGCAGGGACCTGAATGGGAAACTCCTATTTATTATCACAGAACAACTTAACATGGTATTGATTTTTAAAACCTTCTATCTGAATATTCATGCAATGTGTATAGTGGTGTTGAGCATGCAGCCTTTTAAGATTTCTATCAACCTTTGTATTATTAACTCTACTAAATGTAAATCACCTTAGGTGTCATACAGATTGAACTTTATGCCTATTTTTACTTTGTATTTAAGTACATGCCATGCCATGCTCCAATGCTTATATGGCAGAGGTGCTTTCAGTCCCTTTGTAATGGTCTGGGATACAGAGAGACACGTACAATTGCAGCAAACTGAGGTCGGTACACAGTGTTAGCAGTATGGTGGACACAAGCATGGTCAGAAGTCAGCTAGAGATTGGCACACAGGAATCAGCAATATGGTGGAGTTGCGTGTAGTCAGCTCCAGAGGTGGGTAATATGAGTAGAGGGTAAAACAGAAGCATGGTCAATTTTAAACCACAGTTGTAGAGTACACAAGTAGTTGTAGAAGTATAGCAGCAGATTATTGGAGAGCTTATGTTGTAGAGTACACAAGTAGTTGTAGTAGTATAGCAGCAGATTATTGGAGAATTTATGTTGTAGAGTACACAAGTAGTTGTAGAAGTATAGCAGCAGATTATTGGAGAGCTTATGTTGTAGAGTACTCAAGTAGTTGTAGTAGTATAGCAGCAGGTTATTGGAGAGCTTTTGTTGTAGAGTACACAAGTAGTTGTAGTAGTATAGCAGCAGATTATTGGAGAACTTATGTTGTAGAGTACACAAGTAGTTGTAGTAGTATAGCAGCAGGTTATTGGAGAGCTTATGTTGTAGACTACACAAGTAGTTGTAGTAGTATAGCAGCAGATTATTGGAGAATTTATGTTGTAGAGTACACAAGTAGTTGTAGAAGTATAGCAGCAGATTATTGGAGAGCTTATGTTGTAGAGTACACAAGTAGTTGTAGTAGTATAGCAGCAGATTATTGGAGAACTTATGTTGTAGAGTACACAAGTAGTTGTAGTAGTATAGCAGCAGGTTATTGGAGAGCTTATGTTGTAGAGTACACAAGTAGTTGTAGTAGTATGGCAGCAGATTATTGGAGAACTTATGTTGTAGACTACACAAGTAGTTGTAGAAGTATAGCAGCAGATTATTGGAGAACTTATGTTGTAGAGTACACAAGTAGTTGTAGTAGTATGGCAGCAGATTATTGGAGAACTTATGTTGTAGAGTACACAAGTAGTTGTAGTAGTATAGCAGCAGGTTATTGGAGAGCTTATGTTGTAGAGTACACAAGTAGTTGTAGTAGTATGGCAGCAGATTATTGGAGAACTTATGTTGTAGAGTACACAAGTAGTTGTAGTAGTATAGCAGCAGGTTATTGGAGAGCTTATGTTGTAGAGTACACAAGTAGTTGTAGTAGTATGGCAGCAGATTATTGGAGAACTTATGTTGTAGAGTACACAAGTAGTTGTAGTAGTATAGCAGCAGGTTATTGGAGAGCTTATGTTGTAGAGTACACAAGTAGTTGTAGTAGTATGGCAGCAGATTATTGGAGAACTTATGTTGTAGAGTACACAAGTAGTTGTAGTAGTATGGCAGCAGATTATTGGAGAGCTTATGTTGTAGAGTACACAAGTAGTTGTAGTAGTATGGCAGCAGATTATTGGAGACCTTATGTTGTAGAGTACACAAGTAGTTGTAGTAGTATAGCAGCAGGTTATTGGAGAGCTTATGTTGTAGAGTACACAAGTAGTTGTAGTAGTATGGCAGCAGATTATTGGAGAGCTTATGTTGTAGAGTACACAAGTAGTTGTAGTAGTATGGCAGCAGATTATTGGAGACCTTATGTTGTAGAGTACACAAGTAGTTGTAGTAGTATAGCAGCAGGTTATTGGAGAGTTTATGTTGTAGAGTACAGAAGTAGTTGTAGTAGTATAGCAGCAGGTTATTGGAGAGTTTATGTTGTAGAGTACACAAGTAGTTGTAGTAGTATGGCAGCAGATTATTGGAGAGCTTATGTTGTAGAGTACACAAGTAGTTGTAGTAGTATGGCAGCAGATTATTGGAGAGCTTATGTTGTAGAGTACACAAGTAGTTGTAGTAGTATGGCAGCAGATTATTGGAGAATTTATGTTGTAGACTACACAAGTAGTTGTAGAAGTATAGCAGCAGATTATTGGAGAACTTATGTTGTAGTATCCAAGCAAGATACAGCTCACTCCTGCAATGCGCACACCTGTGTCTCGGACCCGCCGGCACCGCCCCGGCTTCCACGGTAAATCCAACACAAACGAATGTCCAGCACTTGGTATGCGAATAAAATAATTTCCGTTTATTGAAGTTGCACAGGACAAACAGGTACAAGTGGTCTTTCTGACGCGTTTCGCGCTTAGATGCGCTTAGTCATAGAATAAAGACTTCACATTAAAGACACATTAAAATAGTATTTGTGAACAATCACGTGACTGATGGAAATCAGATATGTTGGAAAATGTGGTCCGGATTTTCTCTGGTACTTTCTCCGGGTTTAAACCACATTATAGTCCATCACTTTATTAATACATACTATATTTTTAAGTAAAAGACACACCGGGAAAATATATAAGATAGAGATACATGTATTGAGATCTTAGTCATCATATTGTTGTTAATGTGTTATTATACATGAAAACTATTTTATAATACAAATCTCTTCCAATAAAGAGTTTTGTATTTATTCTTCAAAAAAGGGGTTAATAGATTATATTTATACTGTGAACCCAATAAGTAGTAATTTTAATAAACAGTGATTAAATCCAATCTCCGATTCAATCCATCTGGATGTATCGTTTTCAAACAAAACATCCAGAAAGTTTCCCTGTTTAGCAAGTGTTTTCTAAGATCTCCCCCTCTTAGGTGTTTTTTAACCCTCTCTATGCCTTTGACGGTCAGGGTATCAGTATTACCTCCATGAGATTCACTAAAATGTTTGGTTAAGGCAGATACCCCTACCTTCATACCCTTGGTATCTGAAATATGTCTGCGGACACGGACTTTTAATTGGTTACTAGTAGATCCCACATATTGCAGTCTGCATTGTGTGCAGGCTGCAAGATATACTACATATTCCGTACTACAATTTATGTAGCTTAATATTGGATATGATATGTTAGTAGTATAAGATGTAAAATGGTCTGTTTTTTCCATATAATTGCATGTTATACATCTGCCATGTCCACAGCCCACATTTCCTTTATATTTCAGCCAATTTATATTGCCCTGTTCAGACTTGGGTTTACTGCTAAATAAGCTGGGTGAAAGTACTGACCCCAATGTTTGGCCTCTTCTAGGGGTTACATTAATACCACCCGTGATGACTTCTCTCAATACTGTATCTACTTCTAGAACCGGTAGGTATTTAGTTACAATTTGTTTAATAGTAGAAAACTGTGCACTATATGCAGTTACGAACGTGGGTTTTTTCTTTTTAACAGAGTTTTTGTTCTCATTCTCATTTTTATTTTTACTTGTTACCAGAGTGTTCCTATCTCTATCATGTGCTCGCTTGTTAGCTATGTCTAGATTATTTTTTGTATAGCCCCTTTCACTCATTCTTTGATTAAGTTGTTTCATTTCATCTAGAAAAATGGTATTGGACGTACAATTTCTTTTAGTATGGTGGACACAAGCATGGTCAGAAGTCAGCTAGAGATTGGCACACAGGAATCAGCAATATGGTGGAGTTACGTGTAGTCAGCTCCAGAGGTGGGTAATATGAGTAGAGGGTAAAACAGAAGCATGGTCAATTTTAAACCACAGTTGTAGAGTACACAAGTAGTTGTAGAAGTATAGCAGCAGATTATTGGAGAGCTTATGTTGTAGAGTACACAAGTAGTTGTAGTAGTATGGCAGCAGATTATTGGAGAGCTTATGTTGTAGAGTACACAAGTAGTTGTAGTAGTATGGCAGCAGATTATTGGAGAGCTTATGTTGTAGAGTACTCAAGTAGTTTTTGTAGTATAGCAGCAGATTATTGGAGAACTTATGTTGTAGAGTACACAAGTAGTTGTAGAAGTATAGCAGCAGATTATTGGAGAATTTATGTTGTAGAGTACACAAGTAGTTGTAGAAGTATAGCAGCAGGTTATTGGAGAGCTTATGTTGTAGAGTACACAAGTAGTTGTAGTAGTATAGCAGCAGGTTATTGGAGAGCTTATGTTGTAGAGTACACAAGTAGTTGTAGTAGTATAGCAGCAGATTATTGGAGAGCTTATGTTGTAGAGTACTCAAGTAGTTTTTGTAGTATAGCAGCAGATTATTGGAGAACTTATGTTGTAGAGTACACAAGTAGTTGTAGTAGTATGGCAGCAGATTATTGGAGACCTTATGTTGTAGAGTACACAAGTAGTTGTAGTAGTATGGCAGCAGATTATTGGAGAGCTTATGTTGTAGAGTACACAAGTAGTTGTAGTAGTATAGCAGCAGATTATTGGAGAGTTTATGTTGTAGAGTACTCAAGTAGTTGTAGTAGTATAGCAGCAGGTTATTGGAGAGCTTATGTTGTAGAGTACACAAGTAGTTGTAGTAGTATAGCAGCAGATTATTGGAGAACTTATGTTGTAGAGTACACAAGTAGTTGTAGTAGTATGGCAGCAGATTATTGGAGAACTTATGTTGTAGAGTACACAAGTAGTTGTAGTAGTATAGCAGCAGGTTATTGGAGAGCTTATGTTGTAGAGTACACAAGTAGTTGTAGTAGTATAGCAGCAGGTTATTGGAGAGTTTATGTTGTAGAGTACACAAGTAGTTGTAGTAGTATGGCAGCAGATTATTGGAGAGCTTATGTTGTAGAGTACACAAGTAGTTGTAGTAGTATGGCAGCAGATTATTGGAGAGCTTATGTTGTAGAGTACACAAGTAGTTGTAGTAGTATGGCAGCAGATTATTGGAGAATTTATGTTGTAGACTACACAAGTAGTTGTAGAAGTATAGCAGCAGATTATTGGAGAACTTATGTTGTAGTATCCAAGCAAGATACAGCTCACTCCTGCAATGCGCACACCTGTGTCTCGGACCCGCCGGCACCGCCCCGGCTTCCACGGTAAATCCAACACAAACGAATGTCCAGCACTTGGTATGCGAATAAAATAATTTCCGTTTATTGAAGTTGCACAGGACAAACAGGTACAAGTGGTCTTTCTGACGCGTTTCGCGCTTAGATGCGCTTAGTCATAGAATAAAGACTTCACATTAAAGACACATTAAAATAGTATTTGTGAACAATCACGTGACTGATGGAAATCAGATATGTTGGAAAATGTGGTCCGGATTTTCTCTGGTACTTTCTCCGGGTTTAAACCACATTATAGTCCATCACTTTATTAATACATACTATATTTTTAAGTAAAAGACACACCGGGAAAATATATAAGATAGAGATACATGTATTGAGATCTTAGTCATCATATTGTTGTTAATGTGTTATTATACATGAAAACTATTTTATAATACAAATCTCTTCCAATAAAGAGTTTTGTATTTATTCTTCAAAAAAGGGGTTAATAGATTATATTTATACTGTGAACCCAATAAGTAGTAATTTTAATAAACAGTGATTAAATCCAATCTCCGATTCAATCCATCTGGATGTATCGTTTTCAAACAAAACATCCAGAAAGTTTCCCTGTTTAGCAAGTGTTTTCTAAGATCTCCCCCTCTTAGGTGTTTTTTAACCCTCTCTATGCCTTTGACGGTCAGGGTATCAGTATTACCTCCATGAGATTCACTAAAATGTTTGGTTAAGGCAGATACCCCTACCTTCATACCCTTGGTATCTGAAATATGTCTGCGGACACGGACTTTTAATTGGTTACTAGTAGATCCCACATATTGCAGTCTGCATTGTGTGCAGGCTGCAAGATATACTACATATTCCGTACTACAATTTATGTAGCTTAATATTGGATATGATATGTTAGTAGTATAAGATGTAAAATGGTCTGTTTTTTCCATATAATTGCATGTTATACATCTGCCGTGTCCACAGCCCACATTTCCTTTATATTTCAGCCAATTTATATTGCCCTGTTCAGACTTGGGTTTACTGCTAAATAAGCTGGGTGAAAGTACTGACCCCAATGTTTGGCCTCTTCTAGGGGTTACATTAATACCACCCGTGATGACTTCTCTCAATACTGTATCTACTTCTAGAACCGGTAGGTATTTAGTTACAATTTGTTTAATAGTAGAAAACTGTGCACTATATGCAGTTACGAACGTGGGTTTTTTCTTTTTAACAGAGTTTTTGTTCTCATTCTCATTTTTATTTTTACTTGTTACCAGAGTGTTCCTATCTCTATCATGTGCTCGCTTGTTAGCTATGTCTAGATTATTTTTTGTATAGCCCCTTTCACTCATTCTTTGATTAAGTTGTTTCATTTCATCTAGAAAAATGGTATTGGACGTACAATTTCTTTTAGTATGGTGGACACAAGCATGGTCAGAAGTCAGCTAGAGATTGGCACACAGGAATCAGCAATATGGTGGAGTTACGTGTAGTCAGCTCCAGAGGTGGGTAATATGAGTAGAGGGTAAAACAGAAGCATGGTCAATTTTAAACCACAGTTGTAGAGTACACAAGTAGTTGTAGAAGTATAGCAGCAGATTATTGGAGAGCTTATGTTGTAGAGTACACAAGTAGTTGTAGTAGTATGGCAGCAGATTATTGGAGAGCTTATGTTGTAGAGTACACAAGTAGTTGTAGTAGTATGGCAGCAGATTATTGGAGAGCTTATGTTGTAGAGTACTCAAGTAGTTTTTGTAGTATAGCAGCAGATTATTGGAGAACTTATGTTGTAGAGTACACAAGTAGTTGTAGAAGTATAGCAGCAGATTATTGGAGAATTTATGTTGTAGAGTACACAAGTAGTTGTAGAAGTATAGCAGCAGGTTATTGGAGAGCTTATGTTGTAGAGTACACAAGTAGTTGTAGTAGTATAGCAGCAGGTTATTGGAGAGCTTATGTTGTAGAGTACACAAGTAGTTGTAGTAGTATAGCAGCAGATTATTGGAGAGCTTATGTTGTAGAGTACTCAAGTAGTTTTTGTAGTATAGCAGCAGATTATTGGAGAACTTATGTTGTAGAGTACACAAGTAGTTGTAGTAGTATGGCAGCAGATTATTGGAGACCTTATGTTGTAGAGTACTCAAGTAGTTGTAGTAGTATAGCAGCAGGTTATTGGAGAGCTTATGTTGTAGAGTACACAAGTAGTTGTAGTAGTATAGCAGCAGATTATTGGAGAACTTATGTTGTAGAGTACACAAGTAGTTGTAGTAGTATGGCAGCAGATTATTGGAGAACTTATGTTGTAGAGTACACAAGTAGTTGTAGTAGTATAGCAGCAGGTTATTGGAGAGCTTATGTTGTAGAGTACACAAGTAGTTGTAGTAGTATAGCAGCAGGTTATTGGAGAGTTTATGTTGTAGAGTACACAAGTAGTTGTAGTAGTATGGCAGCAGATTATTGGAGAGCTTATGTTGTAGAGTACACAAGTAGTTGTAGTAGTATGGCAGCAGATTATTGGAGAGCTTATGTTGTAGAGTACACAAGTAGTTGTAGTAGTATGGCAGCAGATTATTGGAGAATTTATGTTGTAGACTACACAAGTAGTTGTAGAAGTATAGCAGCAGATTATTGGAGAACTTATGTTGTAGTATCCAAGCAAGATACAGCTCACTCCTGCAATGCGCACACCTGTGTCTCGGACCCGCCGGCACCGCCCCGGCTTCCACGGTAAATCCAACACAAACGAATGTCCAGCACTTGGTATGCGAATAAAATAATTTCCGTTTATTGAAGTTGCACAGGACAAACAGGTACAAGTGGTCTTTCTGACGCGTTTCGCGCTTAGATGCGCTTAGTCATAGAATAAAGACTTCACATTAAAGACACATTAAAATAGTATTTGTGAACAATCACGTGACTGATGGAAATCAGATATGTTGGAAAATGTGGTCCGGATTTTCTCTGGTACTTTCTCCGGGTTTAAACCACATTATAGTCCATCACTTTATTAATACATACTATATTTTTAAGTAAAAGACACACCGGGAAAATATATAAGATAGAGATACATGTATTGAGATCTTAGTCATCATATTGTTGTTAATGTGTTATTATACATGAAAACTATTTTATAATACAAATCTCTTCCAATAAAGAGTTTTGTATTTATTCTTCAAAAAAGGGGTTAATAGATTATATTTATACTGTGAACCCAATAAGTAGTAATTTTAATAAACAGTGATTAAATCCAATCTCCAATTCAATCCATCTGGATGTATCGTTTTCAAACAAAACATCCAGAAAGTTTCCCTGTTTAGCAAGTGTTTTCTAAGATCTCCCCCTCTTAGGTGTTTTTTAACCCTCTCTATGCCTTTGACGGTCAGGGTATCAGTATTACCTCCATGAGATTCACTAAAATGTTTGGTTAAGGCAGATACCCCTACCTTCATACCCTTGGTATCTGAAATATGTCTGCGGACACGGACTTTTAATTGGTTACTAGTAGATCCCACATATTGCAGTCTGCATTGTGTGCAGGCTGCAAGATATACTACATATTCCGTACTACAATTTATGTAGCTTAATATTGGATATGATATGTTAGTAGTATAAGATGTAAAATGGTCTGTTTTTTCCATATAATTGCATGTTATACATCTGCCATGTCCACAGCCCACATTTCCTTTATATTTCAGCCAATTTATATTGCCCTGTTCAGACTTGGGTTTACTGCTAAATAAGCTGGGTGAAAGTACTGACCCCAATGTTTGGCCTCTTCTAGGGGTTACATTAATACCACCCGTGATGACTTCTCTCAATACTGTATCTACTTCTAGAACCGGTAGGTATTTAGTTACAATTTGTTTAATAGTAGAAAACTGTGCACTATATGCAGTTACGAACGTGGGTTTTTTCTTTTTAACAGAGTTTTTGTTCTCATTCTCATTTTTATTTTTACTTGTTACCAGAGTGTTCCTATCTCTATCATGTGCTCGCTTGTTAGCTATGTCTAGATTATTTTTTGTATAGCCCCTTTCACTCATTCTTTGATTAAGTTGTTTCATTTCATCTAGAAAAATGGTATTGGACGTACAATTTCTTTTAGTATGGTGGACACAAGCATGGTCAGAAGTCAGCTAGAGATTGGCACACAGGAATCAGCAATATGGTGGAGTTACGTGTAGTCAGCTCCAGAGGTGGGTAATATGAGTAGAGGGTAAAACAGAAGCATGGTCAATTTTAAACCACAGTTGTAGAGTACACAAGTAGTTGTAGAAGTATAGCAGCAGATTATTGGAGAGCTTATGTTGTAGAGTACACAAGTAGTTGTGGTAGTATGGCAGCAGATTATTGGAGAGCTTATGTTGTAGAGTACACAAGTAGTTGTAGTAGTATGGCAGCAGATTATTGGAGAGCTTATGTTGTAGAGTACTCAAGTAGTTTTTGTAGTATAGCAGCAGATTATTGGAGAACTTATGTTATAGAGTACACAAGTAGTTGTAGTAGTATAGCAGCAGATTATTGGAGAATTTATGTTGTAGAGTACACAAGTAGTTGTAGAAGTATAGCAGCAGGTTATTGGAGAGCTTATGTTGTAGAGTACACAAGTAGTTGTAGTAGTATAGCAGCAGGTTATTGGAGAGCTTATGTTGTAGAGTACACAAGTAGTTGTAGTAGTATAGCAGCAGATTATTGGAGAGCTTATGTTGTAGAGTACTCAAGTAGTTTTTGTAGTATAGCAGCAGATTATTGGAGAACTTATGTTGTAGAGTACACAAGTAGTTGTAGTAGTATGGCAGCAGATTATTGGAGACCTTATGTTGTAGAGTACACAAGTAGTTGTAGTAGTATAGCAGCAGATTATTGGAGAGTTTATGTTGTAGAGTACTCAAGTAGTTGTAGTAGTATAGCAGCAGGTTATTGGAGAGCTTATGTTGTAGAGTACACAAGTAGTTGTAGTAGTATAGCAGCAGATTATTGGAGAACTTATGTTGTAGAGTACACAAGTAGTTGTAGTAGTATGGCAGCAGATTATTGGAGAACTTATGTTGTAGAGTACACAAGTAGTTGTAGTAGTATAGCAGCAGGTTATTGGAGAGCTTATGTTGTAGAGTACACAAGTAGTTGTAGTAGTATGGCAGCAGATTATTGGAGAACTTATGTTGTAGAGTACACAAGTAGTTGTAGTAGTATAGCAGCAGATTATTGGAGAGCTTATGTTGTAGAGTACACAAGTAGTTGTAGTAGTATGGCAGCAGATTATTGAAGAGCTTATGTTGTAGAGTACACAAGTAGTTGTAGTAGTATAGCAGCAGGTTATTGGAGAGCTTATGTTGTAGAGTACACAAGTAGTTGTAGTAGTATGGCAGCAGATTATTGGAGAACTTATGTTGTAGAGTACACAAGTAGTTGTAGAAGTATAGCAGCAGGTTATTGGAGAGCTTATGTTGTAGAGTACACAAGTAGTTGTAGTAGTATGGCAGCAGATTATTGGAGAGTTTATGTTGTAGAGTACACAAGTAGTTGTAGTAGTATAGCAGCAGATTATTGGAGAGCTTATGTTTTAGAGTACACAAGTAGTTGTAGTAGTATAGCAGCAGATTATTGGAGAGCTTATGTTGTAGAGTACTCAAGTAGTTGTAGTAGTATGGCAGCAGATTATTGGAGAGCTTATGTTGTAGAGTACACAAGTAGTTGTAGTAGTATGGCAGCAGATTATTGGAGAACTTATGTTGTAGAGTACTCAAGTAGTTTTAGTAGTATAGCAGCAGATTATTGGAGAACTTATGTTGTAGAGTACTCAAGTAGTTTTAGTAGTAAGGCAGGAGCTCATTGAAGAGCTTGATTAAGGCAACAAGTAGAATAATATCACAAAGAGGAAGTGAAAAAGCTGGCCTCATATAGGAAGATGAGCATAGAGCCATGAAAGACTAGAATCTCAAGAGAAAAGGACCTAGGTCAGTGTTTCCAAACCAGGGTGCCTCCAACTGTTGCAAAACTACAACTGGAGGCACCCTGGTTGGGAAACACTGACCTATGTAATGAATTCTGAACTGAAGCTGTCCAGCACTTTCAGTTGCTCAGAGAGAAGGGCTACTGCCTGCAATCTTTCGGGTTACAACCTATCAGTATGTGGGTGAGACTGCAATCTTTGTACCCCTATAACTAAGCCCTTTATATTACTATAAAGGGCATTAGGGCATCATGTTCTACCAACTCAATTGCCTCACAATTCTTGAAGACAGTGGCCCAGATTTATCAAAGTCTACGGTAGAGCTATTTTCCCACGTTTATTTGGTTGTGGGTTTGACTAGTGTGCATCTTATTTATCAAGAAGGTGCAGCAGGATGATGAATTTTGTGCAGCTCTATTGTGGTGGGAAAAGCTCTACCACATACACTTTTTCTAAACGCTTGTGAGGGAGGGAAGTAGACACTTTCCCGGGTCCTGAATTTGGCAGGTTAGGTGTTCTGACTTACTTTCACAGAGCTGCCGGGACATTTTTACTTGCATTTTAGACGCTACAATCAAATTTGATTGCGGTGTCTAAGGGGTTAAATCTGGGCATCACCGTGATCGGTGATGTCTGGCCTTAGAGATGGGTCCTGGTGGCAGACTCAGCTCCTAAGCGTATATCATAAAAGGGGAGTGGGACGCTGTCGTCTACAAGAGGTTAAAGGTTGAATTGCGAAAAGTAGAAGTGATTCTCACACCTACTGGTAGGTGGTGTAGCTTTGCGCCTAAAATAGTGACTTTGACAAAGGTAGCAAATTATAAATAAGTGACCACAAAATGGTCAAAAAAGTTGCTAAATAAGCTGCTTGCGCCTGAATTGTGCCAAAACAGAGACAAAAAAAAAATGCTCTAAAAGCAATGATAAATCTCCCCCAGTATGTGTATGATGCAAATACCTGGCTTTCATCAAAACTGGGATCTGCTACATAATGAAAGCTGTTAGATGTCAGTCTTTAGTAGTCCAGGTAAGAGAACAAGACAAAAACTAAAATGGGTGATACTGATTACAAA
This sequence comes from Hyla sarda, assembly GCF_029499605.1. NCBI lineage: Eukaryota > Metazoa > Chordata > Amphibia > Anura > Hylidae > Hyla > Hyla sarda. The sequence continues at coordinate 97,387,167 of NC_079192.1, read as the reverse complement.
TATCTTTACCTCACATCTTTCTCAGTGCACCATTAAGTGTACCATATGGCTTTACAAATATATTTCAGATGACACAAAGAAAGCACATTTCTGGTTAAATACATTTTCTTGTCATATCTCATCACCACATAGGCTTTCAGCAATCTCCGATTCCAAATAATAATAAAAATGGTAAAATAATGTCTGCACCTAACAATAACAGTTTCAGTGAAATATATTAGGTGCCTGGTCTTCTTCCACAGGAAATCTATCAATCAAAAATCCCAAGAGGAGGCATGACAAGGCTACCGCAGCTTGAAAGTGTAAAAGTAGTGTAGACCCGGCTACCTCGGAGCACATTATCTACTTACCCTAGACTAGAAAGACACTCTTCCTCATGTAAGAAAAAGTAAAAGAGAAAGCACTTCACAGGTATAGTGGAGCATGTACCGGACTGAGCTTGTTGAGGACACAAAGCTATAAAAGACTAGATATAATACAATTATTCATACAAAATAGTATTGAAAATGTTACCTAATAAGCACTAGCTCATTTCCAAAAATACCCAGTTCCCTCTAGAAGCCTTTTACATTGTTTACATGTACTTTATAAGTAATGTGCTTGTAATGGCTATGGTGCTTGCCAAGAACAGAAAAGTTTGTACACTTTCATTTAGTTTGTTTTCTTCTGCTTGGATTTAGAAAGAAATAATGCTTCAGTAACTACTAAGCCATTCTGCTATCCTCCCTTTAAGGACTCTTTTCCATTCTTCGGACATATTTGACATCCAGCCTGCAAGCATTGGATCGATGAAAAAAATTGTTTATTTTTTTACCAAGCGGATCCAGAATCCAAAATATGGCGGATGGTCCATAGGTCAGACACCACATCTCATTTCATGGCAAAACAAGTTGGTTGCAAGAGTTTTCGCTTGCACACCAGGAATGGTGACAGATTGCTGGGAAAATATAAACCCAGACATCTATATGTCCTATTTGATTAAAAAAAAAGTGTGACCAGCAGAGACCCACGCACCATCATAAAGGGCATTGGTGGAAGATCAGGCAAATTACCCCTATTAAAACATTGCCTCCAGAACTCCTGGGTTTTATGTTAATTATACTATAAAATTCAGCATATATCCAATGTAGAACAACATGTGTAGGGGATGAGTCGACTGGGCAGCTCCTTGGCAACGCTACCTCCCCCTCTCCTGATTGGCAAACTTCTCCATACCATTGTATAGGGGAAAAGACAAGTCAATCACAGTGAGGGTGAGGCAGATGTAGAGGAGATGCCAAGTGGAATCAGGCTGTAACTGTGGCAGCCACTGTGAGCTAGACAGACTGTGGTAAGTGACACAGGGTGGTTAGATGTTTTACTACGTGAGGCCAGGGCACCGTTAACCTACACAGTCCAAGGATCTGACAGATTCTCATGGACCAGGCGTGAGATAATAAATACACTGATGCCAGGTTACAGATAACTATCTGTACTGAGACATGAGTAGTTGTTTCAATCCTCACAGGGCAGATTAGAGCAGAGAAGATGCAGAGTAACTCTTGGGAGCCCTGTAGAATTGCTGGCACTTGTAGTATTTTGCACCCACTTGGCTTTACTTGTTGCAGACTTGGGACTTTAGACTTAGTTTTGAGGCCTCCCAAGCTGACAATTGTTCTTATAGTGTCCCTTCAATCACCTCACACTCTTGCTGCCTTCTCGCCATACTGCAGCTCACATTGAGCTCTGCATCCTCTCTTAACATATCCTGTACATTTATTAAAGATACAGTGCAAAACATTATAAATCAACAGGACTACAATGAACATAAAGGCATCACCTTAGAAGTAGGGCACAGCACAGGTACCTGAAGCAATGTTTACCTGACAGGACCCACTCTGGTACTGGGATACCACATAGCTCACTAGTTCTAAAGGAAACCTGTCATCACTTTCATGCTGCTAGAACCACGAGTCATTCAGGCAGTCCTCGATGGTTCTGCCTGCCTCCCCAGCCTTGACTGATAGATCCCTATTAGAGATGAGCGAACTTACAGTAAATTTGATTCGTCACAAACTTCTCGGCTCGGCAGTTGATAACTTTTCCTGCATAAATTAGTTCAGCTTTCAGGTGCTCCGGTGGACTGGAAAAGGTGGATAAAGTCCTAGAAGACTCTTTTCTAGGAATGTATCCACCTTTTCCAGCCCACCGGAGCACCTGAAGGCTGAACTAATTTACGCAGAATAAGTCATCAACTGCCGAGCCAAGAAGTTTGTGACGAATCGAATTTACTGTAAATTCGCTCATCTCTAATCCCTCTACCCAAACAGAGAAAGATCAATCAATCAATCAATGAAAGGCTTGTGGGGTGGGGAGAAGCTGCCAGTGACCACCCTGATGACTTATGGTTCAGACAGTATGAAAGTGATGACAGGTTCCCTTTAAGATTGGAAAATTAAAATAGTTAAAGTGAAAGCAGGATGCACACATAAGATTACTAAAAAATACATTTTGATTTAATATTTGAATTTTTTTTACATTTCTGATAAATACATCTACTTTATTTCTGTCACTTAAAAATTATAACTAAATTCTCTTTTAAGTTGGAAATGTAAGAAAAAAAGGTGGTACTGTAGGTAACAAAAACATTTTATTATTAACATTTCATTCAGACTTTTTGAATGATCTAGTGGCACGCAGTTTACTGCAGCAGTCAGATTTATACAAAAACATGATAAGGTGCAAAGCCCTGGTATGCTTTTGGTGCTTTTTCACAATTGACTTCTCAAAGGGGTATTCTGGCCAAATATATCTTATCCTCTATCCAAAGGATAGGGGATAAGATGTCTTATCGTGGGGGCCCGCCCCTGGGACCCACACACGATCTCCATGCAGCACCCGCTTTCTGTGAAAAACAAAGAGGTTTACGAGACTGGAGACTCACGTGCTGCACAGAGATCGTTAATTAAATCGCACGGTCAATGGCGTACGTGCAAAAAAATTCCAAAGTCCAAAATAGCGTATTTTTGGTCACTTTTTATATCATGAAAATTTTTTATAAAAAGCGATCAAAAAGTCTGATCAATACAAAAATGGTACCGATAAAAACTTCAGTACACGGCACAAAAAATGAGTCCTCATACCGGCCCGTACGTGGAAAAATAAAAAAGTTATAGGGGTCAGAAGATGAGAATTTTTTACATATACATTTTCCTGCATGTAGTTATGGTTTTTTTCAGAAGTAGGACAAAATCAAACCTATATAAGTAGGGTATCATTTTAATAGTATGGACCTACAGAATAAAGATAAGTTGTCATTTTTACTGAAAAATGCACTGTGTAGAAACGGAAGCCCCCAAAAGTTACAAAATAAAAAAATTTTCTTCAATTTTGTCGCACAGTGAATTTTTTTTCCGTTTCACCGTGGATTTTTTGGTAAAATGACTAAGGTCACTGCAAAGTAGAATTGGTGGCGCAAAAAATAAGCCATCATATGGAATTTTATGTGCAAAATTGAAAGCGTTATGATTTTTAGAAGGTGATGAGGAAAAAATTAAAAAGCAAAACTGGAACGCTGAGTCATTAAGGGGTTAAAAGAACAGCAACAAATTTAAAACTGCTACAGTACAGATCTCTATAAAAATGTCCTAGAACAACAAGATCCCTACATGACATAATAGGCGGTACGTACTATTGTTGTTGGTTCGAGATCAGCGGACTCATTAAACAGAGTTTCTAATTTGTCTAGAAGTTTCACTGGAATAGTGTTGAGCAGCACTCCTCATAGTAATTGACACTAGAAGTTCATTACTATCTGAATTATTACCTTTCATTGCTGATTACTATCTTCATGTTTTTAGTCTTTTCTTTGTGATAATTTAGTTTGTGAGTACAAGGTGCCATAATTGTAATAAGTACATGCCAGAGACCGTCTGCCAGTGTTTATAGGGAGGACTAAGTAATAATCGTATGCGCCTAGACCATGCTAATGACAACAGCACGCCCAATACATTCTACAGATTACAAAGACTGTGGTGCTATTTACCAATCTTAAACAACTGCAATCACCCGTGTGTGAACGCTGCATGGATGTCATTGATTCTTACACAAAACAGCCAATATGCACAGGTTTTCAACATAAAGTATAGCAGATCAATAAAGGCAAATATACTGTATACTGTTTGTAACTGAAAAGGAATCAGTTATTATGCAGTGTCTAGTTGTTCCATGTTTAAACATGTCTACTACGAGCGTTTATGGTGGGCATCGTCTGCATACCTGTGCACATACCTGTCAATCATATAGGTCCATTACATCTAAGAACACAGCCCTGCATAACACTGTTCATATACAAAAGATTATTGTTGTTCAAAACCATCAATTTCGGTGAATCCTGTTGACCATCTAATGTGTATGTTGTCCTTCTGACTTTACCAGGATATCATATCAGCAATCCAGTTCTTTATCCCAGGTAAGATAAGCCCTTGTCATTGTTGTCTGGCAGTGGCTTACCCCCTATGCCTAAATGCATGCCCTGCAAGTGCTTTCTTTTGGAAGTAGTTGCCTATCCACTAAAGAGTCATGGCTGTTGCTCTCCAGTAGTCCAGACCCAATCAGTATCTCTCATTTTCTCTTTCAATCACAGAGATGGTCCTTTCTTAGAATAGACTCCTGCCTTGAGAGACACATGGTGCCCTTCTAGTGGTTAAGGCAACAACAGACACCATTAAACAGACAACATCATTGCACCAACTTTCAGCAGTTCTGTCCAACTGAATAACACTTTTGATCAACGATTTGTCATCTCAGTAACAATGCTGGATGAATTCCTGCAGATGTAGGCTCTATCTACTCCTCTGCCAAACAATGTGGCAGAATTGCTGGCCTCTAGTAGACCCAGATCAGCACGGCCAGTGACCAATAGTATGACATAAGGTAATTTTTCACTGTAAAGCTGAGTTCACATACATTTGGCATACATTTTAATGAGCCCAGCCTAAAACATTCTGCAACTGATGCCACAGCTGATGACAAAATGCCTCAGTTGGCATCAGTTGTATGACATCCGGTGGTTATTAATTGTCCATGCCAGACAGGGGAACTCAACAAGATGCATTCCCCCATCCAGCACTCATGTGGCATGTCCAATCATCCGGTGTCCAAATTGAGACTGTTCCAATGTGAGCTGCTCCATTAAATTAAATGGGATCAGTTCTATCATCCATTTATGTCCGCCACTGGAGGGAAACGCCCCGGATGCTGAATATATGTAAAGGGATCCAAACTAGGACTCCTATGGATACTCAAATCACAGCGGAAAAATGCTAAATAAATAAGAGAAAAAAGGCATTTTATGACCTCATGGTGGTCATAATATGATTTAAAAAAAATAGTATGCAAACATATTTACCAAAAAAAAAAAAGGAAAAAAATCTCTAAAACAACTGTCCAATGTATCAGGAAAAAACACTGCATAATATATTTTTGTTGCCCAAGATATAAAAAGCGTTAGGGCCGTTAAACCCCCACGCATGCAAAATCACTATAAAAAAATGTCTGGTCATTAAAATGTTAAAATCCCAAATAGCTCACCAGCTAGTCAGTGTGCACAGATCTGATTTCCATTACAGAATAGAATGATTGTAGAAAGAAAATGATCAGGTCACCACCACCTATACGCTGTAAGAAATTAGCTTCTTTAGGGTTGGGAACTGTAGATACACTTCAGCGTGGCCTCTGTACATGGCAGCACCTTGACTAAACATACAACATCAAATATATGTGTATCCGATGAATAGTGCAGAAAGTAAGGTCAGGGAGGAGAGTCACTACAATCAGCCAGTATACAATACTGCTTTTCATGAGCCTCTTATGCAAATTTAGCCCCAAAGAAATGTCATTTACATAGCTGCCCTGTAAGCCAATGTCTTATTAAAGACTTTAACTCCATGAGCCGTGTCACGTAAAGAGGTTCCTCTTCCTAATTGTATACATTTCCCATGAATCATTGCCCAAAGTCTCCTCTACCTGAAAGCTAAATGGGGTCTTTAAAGCACTGGCTTTAGGCAACATGGAACCTCAAAGCTTCACTTTACATTGGTTGGTACTAAATAATATAAATAAATGAAGAATTAGATACCATACACATCATGAAAAATTCTCCAACCTGTTTGTGTATACAAACCCAAACCTTGTGCCATATGTCTACATATACAGAATTGTAGAGTAGAATCCAAAGGAACTAATAGGCACATCTGGATACTTAGTCATCTGCTTTGGACAATCCAAATTAGAATAATCCGAGATGATGAACTGATCAAAGGGGGTGTCCCTTCTTAGGACCCAAGAATTCAGCTATAATCTACAGGGAACCTAGCAGTATGTCTTCAATTCTCCTACATCGCCATCCCAGGAGAAATGTGGCATGATACAGGGGCCATTAAACGGGTACTCCACTGGCCAGCATTCTGAACAAGTTAGTTCCGAACTCTGTGTGCACACTGCAGGGGTCGGCCATGCCCTCTCGTGACATCAGGCCATGCCCCCTCAATGTAAGTCTATGGGAGGGGGGCATGGCTGACCCCCGCAGCGCGTACACAGCGTCTGGAACTAAATGTTCCGAACACTGTCCAGTGGAGTACCCCTTTAACACCAATGGTTTAATAAATGGACATGAAAGATCCCACAGTGAGAGACACTCTTTGTAGTCAATCTATTGTAGATAATAAATTTCCTGAATGTGACCTGAATTTTAAATGAGGGACTCTCCTCTATAAACTCCCTTTAAATGGACACTGTCACTTTAAAAAATGTGTTGTAAAGACATGTCAGAAATTTTTGTACAATCAGACCCTGACTGCCGGGAGAAGCGTGTGCTAAATGCGTTCCCTCCCGGCATTGTGCCACATGAGCGAAATGGAATCCCACTGTAAGTTTATGAGATCATCTCGGTCACACGCACAAAGAGCAGGGAGAGAAGCGCTCAGATGGTGTGTGAACACTCTGATCAACCCAAAAACATTTGACATGTCTCTAAGACAAGCTAAAGGTTTATTAAAGAGACAGATGTACAGTAATAGTGTTGAGCACGAATATTCGGAATGCAAATTTTTATCGCGAATATCAGCACTTAGCGATTTTGCGAATATTTAGAATATAGTTCTATATATTCGTAATGACGAATATTCGTATTTTCATGTGAATTTTTGCATGGAAAAAAGTGAATGAACATAGCGAATATGCGTATTTCATGAACATAGGACGAATAATCATAAATATATTCGCGAAATATCGCAAATTCGAATATGGCCCCTGCTGCTCATCACTCTACAGTAACATCACTTACCCAGCACACCAATTTATGAACCTGTGTCATGTTCGTCACTTATGTATAATCCTATAAATGAATTACTATAGTACAGTAGTATGTCACCATAATAGTCTTATGTCCAATTATTTAATTCAGACATGGATGTCAAGAAAAAGTCTCAAAAAGACAACTTCAAAAATAATTTTCTATTCTTGCAGTGATCTTTACCACAAATTCTGCTTATGTTTGCTTTTACAGCCTCTGCAGTGTTTATGAGCGGTATTTTCTGTGTCAACTAGTACCCAGCCTATATAATACTCCCCTGCAGACTGCCTTGTATCTGCTTTCCTCTCTCTCTCCAGCCTGTCCTCAGAGGCTGCTTTTCCACCCTGTCCGCTCTTTAAACTGATGTGTAGCTCACTCCCCCTCCCTGCTGCTATCTCTAACACTTAGAGAGCAGAAAGTCAGTCAGAACTTTTTCTCAGTCTCAGATAAATGGTTGGGAATTTCTAATAAAGACTATTTAGAAAGTTTTTTTTTTTTTTTTTTTTGCATTCAGGAAACAAACGAACAATACATAAAAAAAAATCAGTGCAAAGGAGTCTATATTAAAGCTTAAAGGGGTACTCGGGCCCTAAGACATCTTATCTCCTATGCAAAGGATAGGGGATAAGATGTCTGATCCCAGGGGTACCACCGCTGGGGACCCCCACAAAGTCGCATGTAGCACCCACCTGTGGGAGCTGCATGCAGCGCTGCAGCCTCCGAGTGTGCTGGGTCACGACTACAGGGCCGGAGTTTCGTGATGTCACAACTCCGCCCTCTTGTGACATCATGCCCCGCCCCCGCAATGCACGTCTATTGGAGGGGACGTGACGGCCGTCATGCCCCCTCCCATAGACCTGCATTGTGGGGGTGGGGCGTGACGTCACACAGGGAGGAGTAATGACGTCACGATACTCCGGCCCCATAGTCCTGACCATGCCGATCTCGGAGGCTGCAGCACTGCGTGCAGCTCCTGCAGGTGGGTGGTGCATGCAACATTGCGGGGGTCCCCAGCAGCGGGATCTCCGTGATCAGACTTCTTATCCCCTATCCTTTGGATATGGGATAAGATGTCTTAGGGCCGGAGTACCCTTTAAAGAAGATGTCCACCGGTAAGTAACTTATCCCCTATCCACAGGATAGGGGATAAGCGTCTGATCGCGGGGGGGCCTCAGCTCCTGTGTGTGACGTATCAAACACAGTACGTCAGCTGGTCCAAACATGGCCCCTTCATTCATCTCTAAGGGAGCGTTTGTGTGTCTCCTCCTCTCCCAAAGAGATGAATGGAGGGGGGGTGTTTGGACCAGCTGACGTGCTGGGTATGAAACACGTTCTGACATAGCAGAGCTGGGGCCAAGCCAGGGCCCCATACGGGAGATCATGGGGGGCCCCAGCGGTCAGACTCCCCGCAATCAGATACTTATCCCCTATCCTGTGGATAGGAGACAAATATCTTATCGCTGGACATCTTCTTTAACCTAAGTTGCATGTACATAATGGAACATAATTAATACATTTAATGGTTATGTGGCACCAGTATTTCCAACAATAATACACAGAACATGCTATAGCAGGGGAAGACACTTAGGTTGAGTCTAAATGGGTCAAGATGCAGACTTTGTGAGCAATCCCCTTCAAAGCAAATGTGTGAATCAGAAAGTGCCTGTTCTCTTCGGGCTGTGTCTATTTGTGGATGTATGTGTAGATCGCACCTCTAAGATCACGCCGCACCTCTGTACTCAGCTGTCATCTCTTTAATAATTCCAGTTACTTTAGAAACCTCACAAAGACATACAGGCAATTTTTGAACCAGATAACCCTAAACTGAATAGTTGCACGTTTTATTTTCTACCTTTTTTTTGTTACAATTTTTTACTACTTTTTTATGTAATACGAAGAATGAAACCTGGAATATAAAGAGATGATGACTTTCACATAATCGTCATCACAATTGCACAGGTGTGTACAGGCGCTGGGGGTAAAGTTACATTTGTTAGATGTTCTGTAACATTACAAACTCATACTAATGATGAGATGATCAGTAAAAAAGGATATAAATACTCCACATATGGACCCAAGATACCAAACTGCTAACTGCTGTCACCTGTTTTATACATAATGTAAGCATGAATCATTTTATTTTTACATATTCTTTTTACATTTTCTCATCCTGGGCTACATTATTTTACCATATGCACTAGTACTAGCAGGAAGCAGGCTCGAGAAGTTGCTTGGCAAGTGAAGTGGTTATATATTTATGGGCATTCATTTGTGATAGAATCATAAAACATTGCTGTGGTGTTAATAATGTTTTAGGAAGTAAAAAGATGCTAATTCCCGGGAGCTCCTAGTACATCTTTCACAGCCCAAGGCCCCATCTCCCACTCTGCATCCACATTAAGTCCTCTCCCATGTCCACGTTCAAAACATCAGCAGCCAAAATCCTTCATGGTAGCCTCTTCCTCTTAGTGCCCACTTATCCCGCTCCTCTAGCCACTGTTAGTTCTCCTTGGACTTCCCCACTATCTTTTCAAGCGGGATGCAGTCATCTCCGTCCACCATCAGTCCACCACACATTCCATTAGCAGAACAAACGCACAGAGATAGACACAGTGCTATGGTGGGTGGGGTGGGGTGGGGGCACAGGTGTTTTGGCTTGGTTATGGGGACAGAGCAGGTATCAGATTAGGCCTAAGCATTGTCTGCCAATGCCTCAGCTGAAAGTCATCCGGGCTCAAAAAAATGTACTGTCTGCTGCATTAGAAAGTCTGTTACTTTTTGCTCTGCTGGTACAGACTGTCCAACATGTATAATGATGAGTTCCACCATGTTGGAATGTTGCAAATGAGACAGTATTGAGGAAGACCATTTTGGTGCTGTAGCCCAAGGAAAGCATGTTTAAAGGCTAAACCAAACGCAAACTTTCCTGCACATAGCCAGCACATCACTGAGACTGAAACAATATCTCAAGAAACGTTTGATTTAGCACATGTGCCATACAGGGAGAGTAAGTCATGCCACCTAGCCACTTTCTGTTGAAGACAGGGCAGCAACTTATCCGCTGTGTGGCTTTTCTCACCCAGGCATAGCAAATGTAATACAGCATGGCAGAGCTTCACTTCACTGATGAAAGGAGTGGGGAGGAGGGTAAATAACAGTGAATAGGTTTGCACCACTTGGGCTCGGCACACCTCATTAGTTGCCTAAAGGCCGCGGAGTCAACAAGATGGTAGGGTAGCACCTGCATCACCAACAACAGCCAGATGGAAATTAAGGCACATTACCACAGGGTGACTGGGAGAATACTGTTGTCTGTATGACATAGATTCCCCAATAGATAACTGATGGTATAGAGTAGGAGGACACTGATGAGGACAAGACAGGGAATGCGCAGCCTGTGGATAAGGCCTCTCTGCTAGACATCTAGGAGGGATCTGGAGGAGCAGTAGCAGCTGGGGCAAGTGTTTCCTTACATTGTTGGGCGTCTACAGATGCAGCAGTGTTGTCGTCACCTGAGTTGATCTGTCCAGCAGGCCTACGTCTGTTATGTCTGACATAGAGAAATGCACAGGCCCCAACACCAGTCTGGAGTCTCCAGTCAGTAAAAAAAAGAGCTATAATTTATTGGTTACAAAAAGCGAAGTTTTGGCTCCATATGAGCCTTTATCAAGCATCCAATACAAGTGAAAAAGTGTTCTATATATATGCCTCAGACAACATTCATTGGTTAATACACATCTGTGCACCTTTTGTGCACGCATGGGAGAGCTGATCGGCTTGTTTGTTAACATTTCATGTGTGCAGGCACCGGGCGTCATTTCCACTCCGATCCTGAAGTTCAGGTAAGTCGATCTGAAGATCGTACATTGTTAAATGGAGATGACTGTTACATAGCAGATTCCTGGGCATATACAGATTGTTTATATATTTATATTTACACTGTAAATTGTTTATTTGGATGTTGTACACTATATTAGTTGCTATGACAATGTGTCTTAGGGCACTCTGAACCAATAAGAGATGGTGGGTGTGATTTGTTAATGATTCACAGATGTGTATTAACCAATGAATGTTGTATATATATATATATATATATATATATATATATATATAACCCTGTTTCACTTGTATTGTATGCTTAATAAAGGCTCATATTGAGCTGAAACATTGCTTTTTGTAACCAATAAACTTCAGCTCTTTTTTTACTGACCGGAGCTTCCAGACTGGTGCTGTGACCTTTGCATTTCTCTATGGTTGTTTGCTGGATTGGCAGTCCAGGTGACCACGGGCACATCAGGTCCAGTGCTGCTCTCCACCTACCTCTTGTTATGTTTGACAGGTGTTCTAGCTCTACCTCAGGTATGCTCTTCTTTGCTTACAGTACCACTACCCTTCTGCTCTGAACAGGTCAACTCCTCTTTACCTGGTTCCAACGTCCTGTCCAACAATACATTGTCATCAAACTCCTCCTCATAGTCTCTGCCACTCCTCTCTGCATAAACTTCTGAGGTCTGATCATGGGCTCCTTGCTCCCCCTCAGCATATCCACCATGATGCCTTAAAGTATCCCCACCAAGTCTTTCCCCATTAGTCCCAATAGTGCTATGCTCAGCCATTGCTTACATCTCCTCTCCAACACACTCTAAAGGCTGACTTTCCTCATACAACCATTAGGATCTCTCTTTAGAGCACAGGTGAAAACAAAGGATCGAGAGGAGGTTCATCATTGGAGCGGCATCAAAATCCACAACATTACATTTTATTACGGATTTAGTGCACATTTTTACTTCACTATTGAAGTCAATCCGCATTTGATCCACAGCACATCTACATGCACCAGAAATTGACATGCTGCAAACTATTCCTCCCACAAATGCCGACATCTGCCCCTCCCCCTGTTTTTCCCTCCCATGACTCCCTCAGGACTCCGTTGACTCATAGGAAACTCCTTTTTTACTGGAAGAATTATCTCAAGTAATTAAGGACCTCCATGGGGGGGAAGAGCCAAAGCCTAGGTGGGTACACAGCCAAATTCCATAAATTAATCTTAAACCTTTTATCCTCCTTGATGTTGTCTCCCATTAACTCAGTATCCCCATCTGCTACCTTCCTGTGTACTTCCACCCTAGCGCATGTGGTGGTTCTTCCCAAGCTTGGAAAAGATTCTCAGTCATGTAATAGTGACAACCCTTTTTTACTATTAGATGCAAAGATTTCTTCTAAATTTTTGGCCAACCAATTGAATAATGTCCTCCTCTCTCTCATCAGCGCGGACCAAATAGGACCTAAATGCCAAAAAGTCTTTTGATAAGATCTCTTGGTTCTACAAACCTTACAACACATTGGCCTTGGGCCATCTATTTCTGCAAGGGTCTTGGCGCTTTATCAATCCTCAGCTGCTTGTCCAATCTATTTCCTATCCATAATGGTACCTGTCAAGGTTGCACTCTATCTCCTCATTTTTATGTTTTGATGATGAGGTTCCATGACCCCCACCCTTACTGTGTTACCTGGTGCCCTTGGCTAGTCTTTTGCACCTCCCATACTTATTAAATGCTGTTGTGTACAAACGTGGTACAAATGTGATGAAATTGTCGCCTCCTCACTTTTTGTTGGATTTTTCATTCCCCCTCCTTCTTTCCCTACTTTATTCTCCTTCTCTTGCTCCTGTGGTGTCCCACGCTGTGGTGTCCCACACTGTGTTAGCTGCGGTACAGGTCCTTCTCGTTTGACAGCCCAGGAACAAGAGAAAGAAAACATGGCCGCCGCTCCCTTATATGGGCAGGGGGCGGGGTGAATCCGATTGGTCCGAACATCTGTCATTCACCATTACAGAGAGTAATCGGATTGCTTACGTCAGAGGGCCTCCACAGGTCCTTAAGCAGAATACCATAGAGTTTACCTAGTCACGTGACCCGCAGGTCCTGCAACGCTATGGAACAGGTAATTAACCATTTATTTACATATATATTACCCTATTTACATTAACCTTAAATAAATTACTGGTCTATGAGCTGGAATAGAGGCGACAAGGGGTAAACTACATCACAGGGATCCCAACGTCCTAGGGACTCTGGCTATGGGGACCCACAGATACATAGGTACCGTATAGGATGCGGTACTGGTACACCACATTTCTAAATGTGTTATTTAAATATATTATTGTACTTTTAAGAGAGGAGCAGTGCACCCCATGTGACCTATCCTGCCAATGGGAACCCCTAAATTCTTGTCCACATAGTGTATTGGGGGGGAGAAGTTGTCCCAGTCTAGCTCTAGAGTGGTTCCTGAGCAGTGTGGTAAAGGTGTGAGGTGTGTGGAGAAGCTCCAAGGGAATCCCAGATCAAATCTACTTCTGCAAGGATCAGCCGCACGGTGGAAGTTAATGCCTTTGCGGAGGAAGCTACAAGACCTTGACAGAACCCTAGCAACCAGGATCAACCTTCAAGTCTCTCAAGTCAGTATCAAATTTATTGGGTGAAAGCACCACAAGTTACAGCAAGGCAACAGGGCTCCCAAGGGGTTACACTGCATCCTCTCACTTTACACCATACTGTCTGTGTAATACCATCTGCACCCTGCTCAGTAAAGACAGTTTTCCCTAACCTGACGTCGGTGTGTTCCTTTACTCCCTGTGTCTGGCCCAGGAGAAGCTGCCTCCAACCTTGCACCGTGTATAAACTAACGGTGCCATGGCGTCACAAAGTGAAAAGGTATTTCCTAACACCCCCATGGCTACCACACTTCTTCTTAATACTTCATTTTCTATTGGGCTGAACGGTATACCGTCCATACCGAATACCGACATTTTTTTCCTGCACAATATGAATTTTGTCCCATCCCGCAATTCCGGTTGGGCCCCTCCCCCACTCAAATTCATGAAATTTCAGCCGAGGCGCACTGTCACCTAACTAATCATGTGTCACCCGTGGGCGCTGTTCTGCTTCTCCCCTGCCGGTTTATCAGCCCAGCGCAGCATCCCACATCAGGGGACTAATCGTATGTCACCCGCGAGCGCAGCTTTTCTCCCCCCTGCCAAATAATTATCAGCCGCTGTGCTGTACTTTGTATTCCTGTGCCCGGGCTGCAAATATTAAAAAACAAACTTTAACTTACCTTCGTCCTCTGTTGCTAAGGAACCGGCCTCACTGTTCTCCGCTGTTCTTGCTGCTTCCTGGTGTTGGGACGTCTCAGAGCCTTCACCCTATCACCGACCACAGCGATGTCCCCCCTCGGCCGATGATAGGCTGAACCCACTGTCATGTAAGAAGCCGGCCGGCTCCTTACATGATAATGCGCTCAGCCTATCATCAGCCGAAGCGGGACATCGCTGCGGCCGGTGATAGGCTGAAGGCTCTGAGACGTCCCAACACCAGGAAGCAGCAAGAACAGCGGAGAACAGTGAGGCGCAGGAATACAAAGTACAGCGCAGCGGCTGATAATTATGTGGCATGGGGGGAGAGAAGCTGTGCTCGCGGGTGGCATACGATTAGTCCCAAGATGTGGGGTGCAGCGCTGAGATGATAAACCGGCGGGGGGGGGGGGGGGCAGAGCTGCGCCCATCACATGATGATGATGGGGGGTAAATACTGTTAAATACCGTGAAACCGCCATAATGTACAAAAATACTGTGATACACATTTTTGGTCATACCGCCCAGCCCTAGCTGAACCCTCTTGTAGTCTGGATTGTCATCTGTTTTGCTACGTTGTTTTCTTTGTGGTTTGATCTTGTTCCCCATGACTGTACAGTCACATTTTGTTATTGGGCTGATTATCTTTCTTTATTTGTTGTATTTTTTATTATGCCATCTCATCACATTTTTGCTGTTTATATGATCTGGTTATATGAGCAATTTCTTATTTGTCTTCTTATACTTGTTTGGGGTACACTCTTCTAATACTTGTTTGGTGTCTTGGTGTGTACCTACTTGTCATGCAGTCCCCACTAGTCTGGTGTAGCCTAAAGTGCCCTGCTTTTCACTACAACTTACAAACATGACACTTTTTTTTCTGCATGAGCAAAACTAGACACATAATACAACTCATCTAATACAATGACATGTAACAGAATATTCATAAATTATTTATGATACAGATACATTTACTGAGGAAAAAAAGTTTCATTTAATGAGCTTGCTGATCCTGAAATGTAAGGCCAAAATTACATTATTACTTTTCCTTTTTCGTGTGCTAGAATCCAAGAACGAAAATATAATAATATATTGAATTTTAGGAAAGCAAATTCTGTTGTTATAGGAAGGATATGAGAAGAAAAAGAGTGCAGACAAATTGAATTATATGGGAACAAGAATGTCTCCTACGTCGACATCATTATATATTTAGCCTAAGTTTAGTCTTGAAATTCTAATAATCTGGCATTTTAGTTTCATGGTTAGTACAATCAATCTGTCCTTATAGTCCGACCTGGTTAAATAAATAAATAAAGAGAAATCTAGTTATCTTTGTCTTTCAAGAGCCTGGGCCTCCAAACTGTGGACCTCCAGCTGCTGCAAAACTACAACCCCCAGCTTCCAGAGGTCCACAGTTTAGAGACCACTGCTCTAGTCAAAAGCATTTCATGTACCTTCAAGGTAAAAACTTCCTCTTCTCATAGCTGTGTATTATAAAGTTTAAAGGGGTATTCCAGGAAAAAAACTTTTTTTTTTTACTTATATAAAAAAATCTTAAACCTTCCAGTAGTTATCAGCTGCTGAAGTTGAGTTATTCTTTTCTGTCTGACAACAGTGCACTCTACTGACACCTCTGCTTGTCTCAGGAACTGTCCAGAGTAGGAGCAAATCGCCATAGCAAACCTCTTATGTTTTGGACAGTTCCTGAGACAAGCAGAGGTGTCAGCAGAGAGCACTGTTGTCAGAAAGAAAAAAAAAAACTCAACTTCAGCAGCTGATAACTACTGGAAGTATTAAGATTTTTTAATAGAAGTAATTTACAAATCTGTTTAACTGTCTGGAGCCAGTTGATATATATATATATGTTTTTTTCCTGGAATACCCCTTTAAGTAGCATTGATGAAATTCCAAGGAACGATCCAAAGGTTATTTTATTTTTTTACATAGAATGTGCTTTTGTACATCTGTAAAATGTTTATTTTATATAATATTTTTCTATATTGCCCATTTGTTCATTATAGAGTTTTTTAAATGTACAAATCTCATCCTGAGTTAACAAGAAAGGTCACCCATCCAGGATCTTAATCTTTTAGTCAGTAATAAGAGACTACAAAAGTCTGTGAAGGACCTAGCAGATCTCTGCAATGCATGGACTTCCCATTGATTTTAATAGAAGTTGTGTAAGGCTATACTCACACGGGGGAATGTCCGCAAGGAAAAATTCTGTGCTGACATTCCCCTGAGAGTGGAGCATCGGCAAAACATGCTGGCACAAGGACCGCTCGGAAATGCACCATCTCATTGACAGCAATGCAATTCCATGCAGAGTCCGCAGAAAGAATAGACATGTCTATTCTTTCTGCAGACACCAGAATTAAAATCTGTGCCAGATGTTCCCATGTAAACAGCACAGCAGAATCCCATTGGAATCAATGTGACTCTGCTGCTGCGGAATCTCTGTGTGGAATTCCGTGTGAACATAGTCTAATGCTTCATTATGTTTGGTGGCAAAGCGAGGAACAGGAACACTTGCTGCTAAATTCCCCTTAAAAATTACAATCACAAAAGCTGGACATACACATAAGATCGTTGTCTGACGCTACGTCTACTGATTCCCTCTATACACATTCACGCTGTTGGCCGAACATGCCAGTGTTTCAAAAGGGGAGAAGGGAGGAAGCTAATACTAGACTCCTCTGGTTGTTGCTTATTTTGTCATTAACAAAGGGATCGGGCAGTTGAAATCCAACATGCCCAACCCTTCTCTCTTTCCAACATCTTCCGTCAGGTGAGAGTAGGAAAGCCACCATACAATATAGATGGTTAGAGAATCAGGGGGTTTAGTCAAGACTTAGTCTTGGTCTGCTTTAGAGTCCCAATATCAAGACATCCTGTGCAGGGGTCAAGTCGGAGGGAAAAAAAGTGTGGGAACTCACCCAAGGTTTTCACTTAAAGGGGTACTCCACTGGAAAACTTTATTTTTTTTTTTTAATCAACTGATACCAGAAAGTTAAACAGATTTGTAAATGACTTAAAAAATCCTAACCCGTCGACTACTAATCAGCTGCTATATACTACAGGTGCTGTCTTTTGACACCTCTGTCCATGTCAGGAACTGTCCAGAGCAGGAGAGGTTTGCTATGGGGATTTGCTTCTACTCTGGAGAGTTCCTAAAATGGACAGAGGTGTCAGCAGAGAGAGCTTGTGGTCAGACAGAAAGGAAGTTCAAAAAGAAAAGAACTTCCTCTGTAGTAAATAGCAGCTGATAATCCTTCCAGTATTTAAGATTTTTAAATAGAAGTAATTTACAAATTTGCTTAACTTTCTGGCACCAGTTGATTTAAAAAAAAAATAAAAATAATTCAGTGGAGTACTAGGGCTGGTCCTGCAGGACTTCTACTAATGGGAACAGTGTTCCTGCTGTGGAAAAAGTGCAGGAACTCAGTTCCCACGCATTCCTGCAGGACTTGAGCCCTGACCCTGTGTTAAAGGGGTACTCTGGTAGAAAACTTTTTTTTTTTTTTAAATAAACTGGTGCCAGAAAGTTAAACAGATTTGTAAATTACTTCTGTTAAAAAAGCTTAATCCTTCCAGTACTTTTTAGCAGCTGTATGCTACAGAGGAAATTCTTTACTTTTTGAATTTCTTTTTGTGTTGACCACAGTGCTCTCTGCTGACAGCTCTGTCCGTGTCAGGAACCGTCCAGAGCAGCATAGGTTTGCTATGGGGATTTTCTCCTGCTCTGGACAGTTCCTGATACGGGCATCAGGTGTCAGCAGAGAGCACTGTGGACAACACAAAAAAAAAAAATTTTTAAATAAAGATTTTCCTCTGTAGCAGAAAGCACTGTGGACAACACAAAAAAGAAATTAAAAAAAATAAAGATTTTCCTCTGTAGCAAACAGCTGCTAAAAAGTACTGAAATGGTTAATATTTTTTAATAGAAATAATTTACAAATCTGTTTAACTTTCTGGCACCAGTTCATAAAAAAATAAAAGTTTTCCACCAGAGTACCCCTTTAAGCTTACCATTGGAGGACACCTTAATCAAATGTGATTATCCAAAGCCCCTTTAACCCCTTAAGGACCAAGCCCATTTTAACCTTAAAGGGGTACTCTGCCCCTAGACATCTTATCCCCTATCCAAAGGATAGGGGATAAGATGTCAGATCGCCGCGGTCTTGCTGCTGGTGAGCCCCGGGGATCGCCCATGCGGCACCGCGCTATCATCGCTGCACTGAGCGAGTTCGTATTGCCCGTCATTATGTGCAGAGCAAAGATAGCTCTGTGCAGCAATGATAGCGTGGTGCCGCAGCGGTGATCCCCGCAGTCCCCAGCAGCGGGACCGCGGTGAACTGACATCTTATCCCCTATCCTTTGGATAGGGGATAAGATGTCTAGGGGCGGAATACCCCATTAAGGACCAGGCCAATTACATTTTTGCATTTTCGTTTTTTTCCTTCTAAAATCCATAACTCTTTTATATTTCTACAGACCCATATAAGGGCTTTTTATTTGCGTGACCAATTGTAATTTATAATGAAACCTCTCATTTAACCATGAAATGTACAGCAAACCCCCAAAAATATTTTTTTAGGGAGGGAATTTAAATGAAAACCACAATTTTGCATATTTTGGAGGGTTTCATTTTCACACTGCACACTTTACGGTAAAAATGACATATGTTCTTTATTCTGTGGGTCAATAGGATTAAAATGATACCCATGACTAGATACTTTTATATTTTTGTACCGCTTAAAAAAAATCTAAAACTTTTTGTACAAAATCAGTAATCTAAAATCGCTTTAATTTGACCACCTATAACTTTTTCATTTTTCTGTATATAGGGCGGAATGAGGGCTAATTTTTTGCACCATCATCTGTACTTTTTATCGATACTCATTTGCATATATAAAACTTTTATATAATTTTTTAGTAATTTTTTGGGGAATAAAATGGGACAAAAAAGCAGTATTTTTGGACTTTTTAAAAAAAATAATTACATTTACGCCGTCCACCGTAAGGGAACATTAACATTATATTTTGATAGTTCAGACATTTACGCACGTGGCGATAACAAATATGTTTATATATATTTAAAAAAATTATGCTTTTTTTTTTACTTTTTTCAACTTTTTTTTTTTACACTTTTTATGTCCCCATAGGGGACTATCTATAGCAATCAGTTGATTGCTAATACTGTTCAGTGCTATGCATAGGGTATAGCACTGATCTGTATTATCGGCTATCTTCTGTTCTGGTCTGCTCGATCTCAGACCAGAGCAGGAGAGGCCGGGAGACAGACGGAGGCAGGTGAGGGGACCTCCGTCCGCCATTACAGATGATCGGATTGCCGCGGCAGCACTGCGGGCGATCCGATCATCCATTTTAATTTGTGCATTGCCGCAGATGCCGAGATCTGTACTGATCATGGCATCTAAGGGGTTAATGGCGGACATCTGCACAATCGCGGATGTCCGCCATTACCGGCGGGTCCCCGGCTGCTGATAGCAGCCGGAACCTGCCGTGTATGACGCAAGCACCCCTCCGATGCTCGCGGTCATACACAGGATGTAAAATGTACGTCCTGGTACCGCCAAACCAGGACGTACATTTACGTCCGTGGTCATTAAGGGGTTAACATAAGGGGCTTATTACCCAGCAGGCAAAAGGTTGGTAGTGGCATGGCAACTAAATTATAGCAGCTGCAATAAAAATATAATGTTCTGTTGTATCAGTGACTCATCAGCAACCTCAATTTAGAAAAACCTACATACACCCCTAATGGGGTGTAACAATGGCTTTATCTTTTTTTTTTTTTTTTTCTTGACATGGTACAGAGAAAACCTAGAAATTGCACAAGGCTTTCCTTGTCTAGATACACTTCCTCTCTCCCATTCAGAAGAAAGGCGACAGGCAGCTTTTATATATTAATCGTCGTACTGCCAGACTACTGTGTGTCTGCGATGAGTTGAAGGGTTTTCAGAGCCAATGCCAGGAGCTGCGGAAAATAACAAGTTCATATTTGTGTGCTAGGAAATCGCAGGCTTGTAATGCTTCTCTCGATGAAACATCATTCACGGTGGATAAGCACCATTGGGCCCCCCTAAATGCTGAGATATGTTTTCTTCTATTTGCTTATTCTTACAGAAATATACAAAAGTCTGAGCTCCAGCCAGATCATTAAATTGTTCCCTATCTCACGGATCTAACAGCAAGTCATGAGGGTCACTTACTGTAGTAGTCACATTTGCGTATGGCTGGGATCCCACATAACACAGAATCCTATAGTCTGGGTCCTAATGGTGGCCCAAAAGAAATAATTGCCCACAATTTATTCTTATACTTTTGTCAGATCTTCTCTGTCAGATTTCCATTGGCTTTAAGGGTCAGAATAATGTGGCACACTGTGCTGCTCTATCCAGCGGAAGAAACAAAAAAACATAAACCAGACGGATCCGTTATAAGTCAATGGGATCCATTTCAAAGCGGATGAGAATAGATAAGTCATATGTGTCATTGCTCCTGTAAAGTGTAAGCCTTGATGCTCAAGTGAACAGAGTCTAGCGACTAGCATACCGGCAGATTGCATATATTTTTACACTGGTAGAATATGATGTTAAAGGACATCTGCAGCCTAAATACACTTATCTCCTATCCACAGGGGGGATTAAGTGTTTGATCGCGGGGGGTCTGACCACTGGGAACCCCTGCGATCTCCCGAAAGGGGCCCCGACATTGCCGCGCTGTAGCGTCTACCTCACTGAGGATGACGGTACGCCTCCTCCACGCCCCCTCCCCATACAGCTCTATGGGGGTGGCGGGGATGAACGAACGCTGCCTCCCTGCCTCTCCCATAGAGATACACAGAGGAGACGTGTTGGCCGCAACGTCATGCTGTCTATTAGTATAGGTACTACAGCTCCCATCATGGAACAGTCTGTTCCATGCTCGGAGTAGTAGTACTACCTAAAAAATTGAGAAAAAAAAAGTTAAACACATATACAAACACACTTTATTAAACACAATATTAAAATACATAATAAAATACTAATAAAAAATTTGTTTTAATTATTTATAAAAAATATAATATTTTTACATTTAAATGGCCCCTTTCTACATTTTTATTATTGTCGTATTGTCAGCTACATTTTTAGGTCCCTGCCCACCCACAAAAATTGATCCCTGTTTAAAATTTTTTTTTTTTTTTTTTGCCTTTCAATTTTTGGAAGCGGGCAGGAACCAGAAAATTCAGCACTCAATATTAAAAATGAATGAGGAGTGCATTTCATAATTTTTTTTTCTAGTTTTCGTTCTAAATCATAATTGTTTTTTATTTTCACTTTACTTTTTTAACCCCATTTTGGGGCGCTGCGATCTGTCTATTAATGCAGGTACTACAGCTCCCAGCATGAGGCAGAGTGTGCTCCATGTTGGGAGCAGTAGTGCCTGCAGTTAAGGACAGATCACTGCAGGTGTTACTCCTGACACCCCCTGTGATTGTCCTATCTATTGCAGAGATGCGAGCACAGGAGAAAGTCGCTCGCATCTATACATTATACAGGACGATAGCAGGGGTGGCGCTAATGAAGAAATTCCTTATTTCCAATCAAGTCGAAGTTCGGATTCGGTCCGAATCAAATTTTTCATGAAATTTGGAACAAATTCGACTTTGTCCAATTCAATTCGCTCATCTCTGGTACTCATCTGTTGATACTATACATGCAGTAGTATTCATCTGTTGATACTATGCATACAGTAGTATTCATCTGTTGATACTATACATACAGCAGTATTCATCTGTTGATACTATACATACAGTAGTATTCATCTGTTGATACTATAGATACAGCAGTACTCATCTGTTGATACTATACATACAGCAGTATTCATCTGTTGATACTATAGATACAGCAGTACTATGTTGATACTATACATACAGTAGTATTCATCTGTTGATACTATAGATATAGCAGTACTCATCTGTTGATACTATACATACAGCAGTATTCATCTGTTGATACTATGCATACGGTAGTATTCATCTGTTGATACTATGCATACAGTAGTATATATCTATTGATACTATACATACAGTAGTATTCATCTGTTGATACTATGCATACGGTAGTATTCATCTGTTGATACTATGCATACGGTAGTATTCATCTGTTGATACTATACATACAGTAGTATTCATCTGTTGATACTATAGATACAGCAGTACTCATCTGTTGATACTATACATACAGTAGTATTCATCTGTTGATACTATACATACAGTAGTACTCATCTGTTGATACTATACATACAGCAGTATTCATCTGTTGATACTATACATACAGCAGTATTCATCTGTTGATACTATAGATACAGCAGCACTCATCTGTTGATACTATACATACAGCGGTATTCATCTGTTGAATCTATACATACAGTAGTATTCATCTGTTGATACTATATAAGCAGCAGTATTCATCTGTTGATACTATACATACAGCTGTATTCAGCTGTTGATACTAGTGTGGTGAGGGTGTGATGAGGGAATTGCCCTAGGAGCAGATGGCATTAACCCCGTGACGCCAGGGCGTGGTTTATCCTTTACACCACCCGAAGGTATACCGCTGGATCCTGGGCTAGGCACGGGGGCAAATAATGACTCCAATGGCAAGTTACAGAACAATGGCAGCTTTACTGAGTCAGACAGATATAACAGTCTATACAGCTTGGCTAGGCCCAAGAAGGTGACCAGTGACTTCAGGGACCCCAGGGTTGCTGGGACTTATAGTGGACTTGGACAAATTGATGCTGGGCCATGCTGACTTGAGACAGATTGACTTGGACTGACTTAACTGAGACTGACTATGACAGACTTCACCCCGTTTGTAGCTTACCATGTTTTGACTTTCACCTGTGGAGTAGTGGACTTGTTGATTTTTGGCTGCATGGTAGACGTTAGGCCTCTTTAGGATACCAGACACTCTCTCTCAGGACTTGACCTTGCTGCTCTCAGTAGAGAAGAGACTAAACTACCTCCACCCAGGGTTTATATGGGGTAGACTCTGGAGGGGTCCCATAGGTCCCCCTGTAGGTCACATGGTCACTGATACCTTTCTTGGTTACAACACATAGCAACATTATTTAAAGGCATATTACAACATATGTACATTACACTACACAACATAGGCACTTAAGATCATACATAAGACACAGGTACAAGGGGGATGCCCAGGGGTCAAAGAATGGATTCTGCCTGACAGGGCAGCAAGGGTACAGGGGTGCAACTCCTGTACTGGGCCACCACACTATACATGCAGCAGTACTCATCTGTTGATACTATACATGCTGTTGATACTATACTACATTATACACAATGTTCCACCACACAAATAACACTGAATGAGCCACTCTGTGCCTCATGCCTGACAATGTCAGCAATACTTGAAGATGTTGCTTTTTTTCCCCAAATGAATGGAAAAGCTTTTCTCTTATTGTGTAACCTATAGGTGGCTTTCTCCACTACAGGCATATGCTGTTAGAACTTCATTTACAAAGTAGTATTTGCATCTCATCAGCTCTGGATATAACAGTGTATTTGCAAAAGGAAATAGTTTCTCAAACACTGCCATCCTATTCTCTCTGCAAAACTACACACTCCCTCTTCTTTAGTACATTATAAGCTAAAAGGCACAATTACTGCTCTAAAGAAAAACAGGAAATCAGGCAATAGCAGCAAGAATAAAATATATTTTCTAAATTTGTTCTCTGTTGTGAAAATCTACAGCTGGGAAAGCGTTTAATCCTAAATCATATGTCCTATATTTCACAGGGTCATAGAAGGCGCTTGATATACAATAGATTCACGTTTTCACATATTTTATGTTCCCGGGTAGAGTTTATTTTCAACTTATAACTCTGTAAGAAATTTCAACACTATATGTACCAGATAGCAATGGAAATACAACATCTGATAACTCAAATAATGTAGTTTATTTTTGGGATGGCTACCAAATTGGCCAACTAAAAGATCATACCAGGTGGCAATACAACTGTCAGCTTTGTGACTGATTACATACTGTACCATACTTGCTGCCTGTCTGCCATGTTAATATTCATCCACCATCTAGAGTCTGACTGTAGCACTAAACATGGCCTGTTGGGGGTGTTGCTACAAACCACAGTCCACCAGGGAATTAATTATGGGGACCTTCTGGCTGGGTACAAACTATAGCAATGACTGCCTTCTCGCTGTATGTTATGTTAAAGGATAGGGGATAAGATGCCTGATCGCGGGGTCAGTGGTACAGTCACCATATAGTTAGCGGATGGGTCAGTGGTGCAGTCAGCTTATAGGTAGTGGGAGGGTCAATTGTGCAGTCAACATATGGGTAGTGAGATGTCAGGGGAACAGTCAGCATATGGGTAGTGGGGAGGTCAGTGGTGCACTCATTGGTACAGTCACGCCCCTTCCCATAGGCTTGCATTGAGGGGGTGGAGCGTGACGTCACACGGGGAGGAGCTGTGACATCACAATACTCGGGCCCAGTGATCGGCAGTCATCAGACCCGGAGCGAACATGCTCCGGGGGCTGATGGTAATGGGGTGCTGCGTGAAAGATCACAGGGGTCCCCAGCAGCGGGACCCCGCAATCAGGCATCTTATCCCCTATCCTTTGGATAGGGGATAAGATGTCTTAGCGCCGGAGTACTCTTTTAATGGTATCTCTATCTGAAGTCTGCCTGTGCTACAACTTGGGGAATGAACCATATACCACTGATTAGATAATAATTTACCAATGAATGCCTTCCTTCTATATACTGACTATATCCCTCCTCCTAGTGCTATCTATACTCTCGAAACCACTGACATCTAGTACTGTGCACTGGCAGTATCCCATACCACCTAAAAATTACAAAAGAATAATAATACAGTATAATAATACTCAGGCTTCATGGCAACTTAACATCACAATATCACATTGCAACATTCCATCTAATGAGTGTTAATGTGGTTGTTTGCAACATACAACAGAACGCACCCCAAATCCAAACGTAACTATGACTTGATGGCTGTGGTAATATGACATCAAGATCACAAAGTCACATTGCGACATTGGGCGAGATTTATCAAAACCTGTGTGGAGGAAAAGTTGCTGAGTTGCCCATAACAACCAATCAGATCGCTTCTTTCATTTTTCAGGTCTGTTAAAAAATTAATGAAAGGATCTGATTGGTTGCTATGGGCAACTCAGCAACTTTTCCTCCACACAGGTTTTGATAATTTTCTCCCATTGTATCTAAAATTTTCAATGTACTTGCGTTGTGACATAACAGTGACGTGACAATCGCGCAAAATCAATATTGAATTAATTTTTGGTCAGATGACTCTCCCGGCACTGACCTCAGGGTAAGTCGCTTGCGACTGCAACCTGAATGAAACTTCTCTGGGAAAAAATACAGTTCAAATACAACTTTAATAAAGTCGCAACTGCAGCAAACTTGTCAAACATTGTGTTGCACAATTCTGATGTAATTTTCTAGCCTTGCCTAATTAATGTATAAAATAAGAAAATTTTAAAGAACTATACATTGTTAAAACAAAAACATAACTATACGGGATGCAGAGGTACAGTAGCAATCACACCGAGGTCATGATGTCTGAACCACACCAGTCCTATACATGGCACATAGTACAGACTTTGCACTAGGCCCCAAGAGCCTCAAGTTATAAATCTACTTGGGGCTCTTATTTTAATTTTTTTAAGGAGAAGGTGCTTCATCTTAAACATATAACATTACAAAGAATGTGGCGTACTTGCTTGTAAAAGGAAGCTGAGCAGTTGCTAATACGTATCCATATAGAGTTGCTGTATCTTCAGCAGTCCCATAGAGATTGAATAAAAAGGTGATGTGCATTATCAACCACAGCTTCAGTCAAACAAGACACTCCCATTCTTTTGATCTCATGACCTTGTGAACTCTTGGAACCCCCATTGATAAGACACTTATCACCTATTAAGTTAGGGGTTCTACAAAGCTGGTTTTGACCAGAAATTTTCCAATTTAGCACCTCATTGCTCCATATGGATTACTTTAATTCAGAGTTCCAGCTGTAGGCAATGTCTCAATGGTCAAGAATGGGCTCTAAGGTGTGAGGGGCCCCATCGGCCAGTTTTAAAGGGACGTAGTAAGGCCCCAATTTTGCATATGTTTCACCACCTCAAGTCCAACTGTATCTCTGATAACTCGAAATTACAGCTGTCAGGCCGGGACTTGTGGAATAGGGATGCCTAAAAGTGGCTGTAATACACCCATGTTAAACCAGCCGAAGGCTAGACCTACTTCTTCTGATTGATTTTACCTTTGAAGTGACAGCTGCCGTCCACAAGATCACATACAACTCAGTGTATTCCTGCAGACTACAGCTGTTGCTTCATAATTAAAATCAATCAGTAGCGCTACAGAAAGCCACTATGTAGCCCTAGCCCATGGCCGGTTTCACATGAGAATAATATGGATACATATTTGCATCTGTATTGCAGCCACAAGTCCCGGCCTGACCGCGGGTCTAATAGTTGTCAGTTCAAGGTATCAGACCCATGATCAGACCAAAATACAGATGCAAACAAGTTGTAATACAGATGCAAACAAGCCTCAATTGCATCTTTTGTTTATCCCAAAGCCTTATGCTATGTCTTATAGCATTATGCGAAGGCCTTAGCCTTATGCGAATGCCGATAATTCTTTTTTGATTATTTACTATCTAATGGTCCACAAATAACTATGCAGTAAGAGCGCTATGAATACACATAGTACAATTTATGTGTAAAGGCTAATTACCTAGCCCCACATCCCCCAGAGCAGACAGATTACTTAATACACAGGCTCCGACATCTGGACTTGTGCAAACCCGGCATGTGCATCCCAACCCATTGTGCAAATGACCACTGACTGGTCTGATCGGCCGCTCTCGGACAGAGTCCTTGGCTGAGTTGTGAAGCTATTCTTCGTTTGGAACAGAACCCATTATTACCAATTAACCTCCCGTGAACCGCACGTCACCAGCTGAATCGAGAAAATAATTATTCATTCCCGCTAATGGGGAGGGTAAATTCAGCCGCTCAGTGAAGAACTGACAAGATGGGGAGGGGAGGGGAGAGTTCGCCTTTTCAAAGGTGACCTCTCCTTAAAGTTAAAGCTTCACACTGTTTAAGAGAGACACAGTCCAAAAAAGACATAATTACTTGTTATTTCTCAGGGCCGCAGGTCCACAGCTTTCTCTCTGTTCAGTAAACTGAGACGATTACATGAGGCAGGTTCCTTGTCTGCAATAGTGCCGAGCACTAGATAGGCAGACACAAAGAGCCGGAGCATGGGCTCATTTCATTATTTTACACAACTTTATTTCTCTGAGGGAAAATGTTCTCTTTTTCTCACAGCTTTTTTCTTAAAGACACAGTAAGGGATTAACTAAAGTCTGACTGGCACATCTTAATGGCCCATATAAAGTCACCAACGTAAATTTGCTTGCACACTTTTCTCATAGGTTCCTTTTTTTCCCTAATTTTCGTGCTGTAACATGTTTTTTATTGGTGTTTTGGAGAAAAGACATTCCTAAAGCATGGTGAAACACCATGGAGAAACACCATGGACCAAGAAAGGCCAGAAAATTGCCACAAACAAATAAAGCTCTGTTTACACTGCATTTTGCCTCTCAATAGATGTATCCGTCAGCATTCCACTGAAAACAGGATGCCAACGTATAACGTGACGGAGATCAACGGTTGCCTTTAATTTAAATGGCCCAAACAAAGTCACCTAGTGACTCAGTCAGGGACATAAGCGCTTTATTAAGTAGACTGAAAACTACGGTCTACTGCGTTGTCCAATCCCAATACGTTCTGAACAGTCACCTACTGCTCTACATTAAAGTATATTTCGGCATCCCGTTTTCAGCAGGATGCCGACAGATACATTTAGCAAGAGGCAAAACGAAGTGTGAACAGAGCCTAAAGATACTGTTTGTAGCGCATTTCATATTTCATAACATTTGGCTGCAGTGATTTTCGGCATATGTTAGGAAAAACAACACAAAAACGCAACATTTTTCTATCTAAGAAAAAGAACTGTCTGATTTGCCCATAGCAACCAATCCCAAACTTCCATTTCCCATATTGCTCTGGTAAAATGAAACCTGAGCCATGATTGGTCGTCTCAAACAGATTCATTAAGGGAACTTTATCAAGGTGTCTTATCGTAAGGGTAAAAACACACATTCAATTGTGTTGCCCATGTGCAGTAAGTATTTAGAAATGCAGCTGTTAAAAAAAATGCAGGTTAACTGCAGAAACTCAAGTTCTTACTGCACGGCCAACCACTATACAACTGCATGATGTGTGTTTACCCTAAGGGCTTATTCACACTACGGAATCTCTGGCCAGAGATATTCATGGCGGAGATTCCGTCTGGAGCGGATGCCGGCCAAACAAGTTGACGTTAGGACCGCTCAGGAATGTGCCTGCTCAATAGAAGGCAATGCATTTCAGAGAGGATCCTGCCAAAAGAATGAACAAGTTAATTATTTCAAGTCTAGGATCCAAAAATTAAGTAGTGTGAATGGTGTGGCAGAATCCCACTGAGAACAACGGGAGGCTGCTGCACCGTATTTTCCAAGGGGAATTTCTTTTGGTGTGAATAGGCCCTTAAGATTCTCTATGTTGACCATAGCAACCAATCACAGCTCAGCTTTGATTTTTCATATCACTCTGGTAAAATGAAAGCCAAGCTATTATTGGTTGTTATGGGCAATAAAGAGAATCTAACTACACTGCTCAAAAAAATAAAGGGAACACTTAAACAACACAATGTAACTACAAGTCAATCACACTTCTGTGAAATCACACTGTCCACTCAGGAAGCAACACTGATTGAAAATCATTTTCACATGATGTTGTGCAAATGGAACAGACAACAGGTGGGAAGTATAGGCAATTAACAAGACACCCCCAATAAAGGAGCAGTTCTGCAGGTGGTGACCACAGACCACTTCTCAGTTCCTATGCTTCCTGGCTGATGTTTTGTTCACTTTTGAATGCTGGAGGTGCTTTCACTCTAGTTGTAGGATGAGACGGAGTCTACAACCCACACAAGTGGCTCAGGTAGTGCAGCTCATCCAGGATAGCACATCAATGCGAACTGTGGCAAGAAGGTTTGCTGTGTCTGTCAGCGTCCAGAGGATGGAGGCACTACCATTAGACAGGCCAGAACATCAGGAGACATGGAGGAGGCCGTAGGAGGGCAACAACCCAGCAGCAGGACCACTACCTCTGCCTTTGTGCAAGGAGGAGCAGGAGGAGCACTGCCAGAGCCCTGCAAAATGACCTCCAGCAGGCCACAAATGTGCATGTGTCCACTCAAACGGTCAGAAACAGACTCCATGAGGGTGATATGAGGGCCTGACGTCCATAGGTGGGGGTTGTGCTTAAAGCCCAACACCGTGCAGGATGTTTGGCATTTGCCAGAGAACATCAAGATTGGCAAATTTGCCTCTGGCGCCCTGTGCTCTTCACAGATGAAAGCAGGTTCACAATGAGTGTCAGGATCCGGATACTGTGAGGATACTGGTGGTGGATCCTCTGTGTCAGTGGGGTGATGACGTGGGCCGTACCAGGGGAACGGAGTCTAAGGGGTTACTGGTTTTCACCAGAGCCCGCCGCAAAGCGGGATGGACTTGCAGCAGCAGGTAACCCCCAGGTCGTTCCACCCGATAGCGACTCAACCCCAACTGACGGCTGAGACAGGCGCGGTACAAGGGATTAGGCAAGAGCAAGGTCGGACGTAGCAGAAGGTCAGGGCAGGCAGCAAGGATCGTAGTCAGGGGTAACGGCAGAGGGTCTGGAACACTGGCTTGGGACATACAAGGAAATGCTTTCACTGGCACAAGGCAACAAGATCCGGCAATACTGGGAAGGGGAAGTGAGGTTATATAGAGAGGGCACAGGTGAGAGCACTAATTGGGCCAGGCGCCAATCAGTGGCGCACTGGCCCTTTAAATCGCAGAGAGCTGGCGCGCGCGCGCCCTAGGGAGCGGGGTCGCGCGCGCCGGGACTGAGCCGTCGGGGAACAGGACGGATGAGGAGACCGGGATGCGAGCCGTGAGCTGGTGCGTCCCGCTACGCGGGTCGCATCCCCGCCGGTAACATTAATGCAGCGCTCCCGGTCAGCGGGTCTGACCGGGGCGCTGCAAGAAAGTGAACGCCACGAGCGCTCCGGGGAGGAACAGGGACCCGGAGCGCTCGGCGTAACAATGAGCACATGTGACAGACGTGACAGAGTCTGCAGAAACTGTGGAGAATGTTTTGTTGCCTGCAACATCCTTCAGCATGACCAGTTTAGCGGTGGGTCAGTAATGGTGTGGGGTGGCATTTCTTTGGGGGGCCGCACAGCCCTCCATGTCCTTGCCGGAGGTAATCTGGCTGCCATTAGGTACCGAGATGAGATCCTCAGACCCATTCCCCAGACCTGAATCCGATTGAGCATATCTGGGACATCATGTCTCGCTCCATCCACCAACGCCACGTTGCACCACAGACTGTCCAGGAGTTGGCAGATGCTTTAGTCCAGGTTTGGGAGGACATCCCTCAGGAGACCATCCGCCAACTCATCAGGAGCATGCTCAGGCGTTGTAGGGAGGTCATACGGGCACGTAGAGGCCACACACACTACTGAGCCTCATTTTGACTTGTTTTAAGGACATTACATCAAAGTCGAATCAGCCTGTAGTGTGGTTTTCCACTTTGATTTTGAGTTTGACTCCATATCCAGACCTCCAGGTTGATAAATTTGATTTCCATTGATAATTTTTGTGTGATTTTGTTGTCAGCACATTCAACTCAATGTAAAGACGAAAGTATTTCATACAATTAGTTCATTCATTTAGATCTAGGATGTGTTATCTTAGTGTTCCCTTTAGTTTTTTTGAGCAGTGTATAAGACAGCCTGATGAATCTCCTCCATTGTGTGTAAAATGACCCTAAAGTTTTTGCGTTAACATCACTTCCTGAAGTCAGAACCAGATGATTATATAACAATGATGTTCACACGGTGGAATGTCAGCACAGAAAATTTCCATGCGGACATTCCGGCTGTTCCGTGCAAAACATGCCGGCGCTTCGACCGCTTGGAAATGCGCCATCTCATAGACAGCAATGCATTTCCGAGTGGAATCCGTAACAACATTAAACAGGTGCAATGTTTTTGCGGATGTTGGAATCAGGATTTTTGCGGCATATGTTGCACGGAAATTCTGCCATGTGAACAGAGCTGCAGAATCCCATTGAAATAATTGGGACTCTTCTGCCCATGAGAAATATTCATGAGGAATTCCGCACGGACATTCTTCCGTGTAAACATATGTTACCGCTTTATAGGTGCTGGTCATCTTTACTGTAGGAAGTCCAATTTCTAGAGGGTGGGTTTTTATCATTGGCTATACCCTTTTTTTGTTGTTAAAAATTTGCCCATTTTTGCCATGGGTGATTTGTGCAAACATTTTGCAACTTTTCATTAACATTCGAATGTAGTGTGGAATGGTTAGTTGTTTTATTTATTTATAATTTTTTTTTTTGCAGTGGTCTGCGATTTATGGACCTTTTCAAATTGCATAAAATTTTTTTGAACAAGCTTACGTTTTTGCGCAGTCTCGCACCGGCCCAGACCACGTATGCTGAGAGCTTAAAAAAACGCATGACGTGCGCCCAGGCAAATAGGGGGATGAGGGGTGTAAAAATAACTCGATTTACACAGAGAATGATACATTCCCCCCTCTATGTCAACTGCTGATTTACTGAGATTTAGTGCTCAGCATTTTCAAAAACAGGTTTTGCAGCAGCTGAAGTGTGTGCCCCAGAATGTAAAAATATACTTTTCAGCTGCTGCAGAACATCTTGATGAAGAGTATAGGGGTGTACTTATGATATTATGAACAGGAAGCTCTATTTTCTTTTGAAAAGGAAATTTTACTGCAATTGAGCATATTATAAGGCAGTGTTTCCCAACCAGCATGCTGGGAGTTGTAGTTTTGCAACAGTTGGAGGCACCCAGGTTAGGAAAAACTGCTATAAGGAACAACATACCCCTACTATAAACCATTGGCTGTTTGGCCATGTTGGGATTGTAGTTTTGCAACAGCTGGAGGCACCCTGGTTGGGAAACACTGCTATAAGGAATAACATACCCCTACTATAAACCAATAAGAACATCAGAAGTCATCTCAGAATACTGTGGCCCATAAAAATGTATTCAGCCTGCAGCCTTGTGCATCAAAATGGCCATAGAATTCCTTCGTGACATGTAATCTTCTTATAATTTACAGTAGAATCATCCCATACATAAATAGTCAAGCTATGTCTCTCACATATGACAAAGGCGTGATGGAATACACCGTGCAGTATCAAACCACCGCCGTAGGCAAAATGCACAGGGATACACTAATGGTGCCGCCTACAGATGCCGCTGAGCTGAGATTGTCATTTTACTCTTTTGGGGTTGCACTGTTTGTACAATGGAAGAATTCTCTGTTGCGATAATGTCAGAAATATACTTGGGGGGTACTTCTAGGCACCTATTTTTGGCCTATCTCCAACGTAAGCAACAATTTATTTTCCGGGTCACGCTTAAGGTTCTATATCGTAAAACAGTTAAATCAATTTTTGCGCTTTTTGATTGATAAGGCTGTAAAACACTCAAGAATCGCACCTAGCTGTCATATAGGGTCTCCTCTATGACATATTCCTAATACACCCATTTCTAGAAAAACGTCTCTCAAGGCCAATACATCTCCATGCCAAGTTACTGATAACAGAAGTGACAAGTTTTATAAATGACCCTTCCTATGTCAGATGTTAACCCATTCTGCACATCTCCGGTGATGCTGTCACCTTGTCTCAAAACACAGCTCAGTCATAAACACAGTGTTATCGGAACGCAGATATAGATGCCCCGTGCACGCTAGCTGTATATTTTCCTATTCTTCAATTGCAATTGCACATGTCTGGGTTTGGGAGTTATAGTAAGATAAACCATTGAAAGCAAGGTTTTAAGACAACCGTGCACATCCTCTGAGACTATCGTTACCGCATCGCCGGTCCTCACCTACTCTCTCACCTGCTCCCCGTGCCGTCGGGGTAGAGAGGATACCTCCAGCAGTGCCATACGCTGCTATGATCGCTAGGCTTCACAGCGCTGCCACGCTGCTTCCCAGCCATCATCTCCGACCCCCAGCACCGATCCTATCACCCCTCCTACATTTCTCCCGTGCCGCCGGGACAGAGGGACGTGCATCCGGATCGCAAGCACAGCCACACACATCTGACCGTGCACACTGTAGCCGGTAAGAGGCACAAAGTGCCTGAACTGTATAGCGATTGCCCTCTTGCATTCAGTCCCCGTGCCATCGGGGTAGAGGGGGCATCGCCTGTATCTCTGCACCTAAAAAAATTTATAGTGGGCCCCAATCTGGGAGGCTCCAGCGCTACTGAAAATTGCCCTATTGGATTATTAACTTTTTTGTGATGCACTTTCATCTGCATTAATCCCGGCTCCTATACAGTGATCCCTCAACTTACAATGGCCTCAACATACAATGGTTTCAACATACAATGGTCTTTTCTGGACCATTATAACTTGAAACCAGACTGAACATACAATGCTATTGACAGTCCAGATCTGTGAAACATGTCAATGGCTGGAAGAACTGACCAATTAGAATGCGTATTCACTGGTACAACACCTGTATTACTGAAGTGTATGCACTGACTGACTGTCTGATAGCGCCTCCCTACAGTACAGGGAGGTATTACATGTTCTGTACTACTCTTTACCTGTGCCACAGTTGGCTGCTCTATTGGACACCGGGCGGCTACATTTTACTTTTTTTGGACATTGCGTGTACTGTACAGAACCCTGAAGAAGCTCCTTTCCTCTACATAGACAGTGATTACAGCCCCCAGCAGATCTTTCTTAGTTTTATATGTAAGGATTTGCTTTATCTATATTAGTTATCTACTTATTTTGTTTAATCCTCACTTTTTCCTATTTTTGGATGACATTTTGGTGCCTTCAGAACCAATTACTAGGTTTCCATAGTGTTATGGTCTCAACATACAATGGTTTCAACATACAATGGTTATCCTGGAACCAATTAATATTGTAACTTGAGGGATCACTGTAATATGACTTTACAGTATAACTAAACAGATACTGTTTGCACTGTCCCATTGCCCCACTTTCATTGTCTCATTGTCCAATTGTTGAAGTGCAATATCACTGTTTATATTTTACATTTTTAGTATTTTATACCATTGTAAACATTTTATCTAGTGACCAGTCTACGACAAGGGCCCTGCCGCAGACCTCACATCATTTTCTAAATAAATGTCATTATTTTATGCTATTTTAGACTCGTTTTCTCTTTCTCTTCTTTCTAATTTTTGACCATATATCTTTTACTCTTCCCTAGCCTAGCAGTACTGCCTCCTTTTTTATACTATTAGTACTCTTTTTTTGGCACATGGGTATGTGCAGCGCAGTATCCTCGGTATAGGTTTTCCCTCTTTTTTACGTTGAGCTCCCACATTTTTTGTATATTTTTTATCTATAGGAGACCTTGTGGCAAGAGAAGTGGGTCAGGTGGCTCAGATTCACCACCCAGCAACTATTTAATATGTTGGATATCAATGACTGTCGCCGGTATGAGGTGACATCATCGCAACTCTCTTATTGAGCATGGGCAGCAAAAAATTACAAAAATTAAAAACCTTCTTTTGCCTTTCCCTGGCTGACAGTCAGTGTTTGGCCTCAGGCACACTGGAATATCTAATGAGATCACGTTCCTCTGCACTCCACACCTGGCACTTTATCTCCAGTAGCCAGCAGACAGTGCGGTAGCCCGGGCCAGGCAGCTTTACACCGCCAAACTGTAAAATATTATTGATAGAACAAGAACAAGTCATAGGGTGCAGGCTCCTCGGCACGGGCGAGGTAATCACTTATGTCTGCGTGCCCCGTAACATACACACATAGCCCGCTTCCCTTGTTACGTTCGACGTCCTTTCCTACCCGATGAAGTAAGCCGCTCCAGGATTTCAGCGTGCTCAGTTTATCAATGAATGAGTTTTAAATAGTCCAAAACAAAAAAGGGCTACGCTTCTCCCCCCCCCCCTTCTCCTGCCTTATCGCTCTCGGAGGCCAAAGGGAAGAGCTGCCTGTGACAGGACATTCTTCTTAGAGCAGAACAAATGGGATCAGCAATGCTAAGTGACACCACTTTGCCTCGCTCTATAACTACCGACCCAGCTGGGAGAGGTTGTCCCCCTTGGGAGAAGAGGAACCATGGTGATGGATGGGTACCCCATTCACTGCCATAGGGAAAAGGAACACCTTGCAGAGAAATGCATTGTGGGTCGCCAGGGACTAGATGTGAGAATTTTCCTCAGAACGCGTGAGAAACGCCAAAGGTTAATTGTTCCCCAAGCAAAAAAAAAAAAAAAAAGACTCTTTTGGTCAACAGGTACTGGGGGTCATACACGAGGAGCTGTGAGGAAGTCCAGGATTAGAAAAACCCTGCTTCTTTCTTTCAAAAACAGCACCACCCCTGTCGACAGGCTGTGTCTGGTATTGCAGCTCGGCTCCATTAAAGTGGATGGGACTGAGCTGCAGTACTACACACAATCCGTGGACACGAATAGTGCTAAATTTTGTTAAAAAATTAATAAATAATTATCATTTTGAACAAATAAACGTAGTCTCGAGGTGATAACAGGTGCCCAACCCCAAGTGCAGTTGTGCACATACATTGGAGTAGAGGACCCGCACCTATGGACCAGAATGTGGTTTCATTAATTATATTTAATTATAATTTTGGTAATCCTGGTCAACCTCTTTAAAGTACATAATGACAATATCCAGATATTCAAAGAATACTATATTCAGTCATTACGCTAAGAAATCTTTTTATATTTATATCTATATTTCAATGCACCAGTCAGATTGACTGATACAGATGGGTCTGCCTAAAGCCAACGAACAGACCTAACTTTGGTCTAGTGTTTTTTTGGGGCCACAAAAAACTGTCTCCCTCATTTTTTTTCCCCTCCATGATGGGGTTTCTGTGGTATTTATTTTTTCAAATGCAGTGTGTATTAGTATAGGCCAGTGGTCTTCACATTGTGGAACTCCAAATGTTGCAAAACTACAACTCCCAGCATGCCCGGACAGCCGTTGGCTGTCCGGGCATGCTGGGAGTTGTAGTTTTGCAACAGCTGGTGGTCCGCAGTTAGTTTGAAGATCATCCCCTGCATTTTTTCAAACAAGTCATGTGATTCTTTCATGATGGATTTCTGTGAGGTAAAAAAAAAAATGTAAAAAAATAGCGTCCTTTCAGCCATGTTTTTACCCACCGATGGATGTCTATAGGAGGAAAAATGCCACAATTTCTTGAAAAACAAATATATCCAGAGCGTGCTGAGATTTTGACCCTAAAAATGCAACTATAATGTGAAAAAACACCCACCCCCCTCCCAAAAAATAAAAAAAACGCCATGCATATGTTGTCTCATATTTCCCTACTGTCTTCTAGATAACCATTGGACACAGTCACTGGGGGAGATTTATCAAAATCTGTCCAGAGGAAAAGTTGCTGAGTTGCCCATAGCAACCAATCAGATTGCTTCTTTCACTTTTCACAAGCCTTTTCAAAAATGAAAGAAGCGATCTGATTGGTTGCTATGGGCAACTCAGCAACTTTTCCTCTGAAACAGGTTGTTTTCGGCCTTACAAGAACTCTTAGGAAATGGGGCATATTACAGCTGCTTCACATTCATGTGCTCCCTTACTATTACAAAATCTGAGGACGAAACGGATTTAATGATGGATCCCATTGACTTCGATAACCCATTACTATAAGGGACAAAGCAACATTTCCATTTAGAGATGAGCGAACTTACAGTAAATTCGATTCGTCACGAACTTCTC